>NC_034421.1:13216183-13253508 GCF_002078875.1 Numida meleagris | reverse complement strand
TTTGCTACCCTGCTATAATTGCTGTGCTTTCCATCATGTTATAGCATTACACTTTACATTCAAACTGCAGAGCTGCAAAGATGGGAGCATTCAGGCTGGCTGCTCCTCATCAGCCCTGTGCTCCAGACCCCTCACCAGCTTCATCGCCCTCCTCTGGACATGCTCCAGGGCCTCAATGTCTTTCTTGCAGTGAGGGACCCAAAACTGGACACAGTACTCGAGGTGGGGCCTCACCAGGGCTGAGTACAGAGGGACAATGACTTCCCTACTCCTACTGGCAACACTGTTCCCGATACAAGCCAGGATGCCATTGGCCCACTTGGCCTCCTGGGCACACTGCTGGCTCATGCTCAGCTGAGCATCAGCCAATACCCCCAGGTCCGTTTCCTCCACACAACCTTCCAGCCACTCTGCCCCAAGCCTGGAGCGTTGCCTGGGGTTGTTGCGGCCAAAGTGCAGGACCCGGCACTTGGTCTTGTTGAACCTCATCTCATTGGCTTCAGCCCAGAGATCCAGCCTGTCCAGATCTGTCTGTAGGGCCTCTCTACCCCCAGGCAGATCGACACTTCCTACCAGCTTGGTGTCGTCTGCAAACTTACTGAGGGTGCTCTCAATGCCCTCATCCAGGTCATCAATAAAGACATTGAAGAGGACAGGCCCCAGCACCGACCCCTGGGGAACACCACTCGTGACCGGTTGCCAGCTGGATTTAACTCCATTCACCACCACTCTCTGGGCCTGGCCCCAGAGAAATACAAGGCAGGAGGAGTTTAAAATCACAGTGTGTTCTCTCTTGGTTAGTCAGATATTTTGCCAATGTTCTCTGTGCAGTAGAGAAGTCCCAGCAGTGGGGAAATGGGCCAAATGCAGTTTGCAGGGTGTTCCTTTTCATAGCAAAAACACAGGAGCTTGTTGAAACGCCAGCCTTAAGCTCTAGTAAGCTGCCAGCATTGGCCTGAATTCAGGCACGTGCATTGTTGAGTTGCAGTTTATTGCTAAAAGTCAAATAATCTTCATGTACAGCCATGCAAATCTCATAATCCAGCTACCTTAGGATGTGTTCTGTACATCGTGTACCAGTATGTGGGAACTGCAGGCACGTGCTTTATTATCCTCAGTCTTTACACTGGTACTGAAAAATCTACATTTTCTCCACAAGGAGCATTCCTTGTCTTCTTTTCTATTTCACAGGGGTTGTCACCTCTCCCAGTGCAACAGTTTGTTTCTTCCTGTACATTATGAAATGAAACATTCTAAATTGTCACTTCTTTTTTGGTCTCTCAAGAATATTTTGGTGCAAACGGGACATACTGGGCAAATACAATGAGAACTATGGGGTGAGGGAATCCTGTACTGCTGTATGTAGGATGGGTCACCCAGAGCTTTGGACCAACCTGCTGTTTCAGCCCACTAGGAAGCCTGGACTCAGCTTATTTTCATCCTGTATTTTTACATTCATTTTTTAGCATGTTCTCTGCTTCCGTGTCCCTGGTGTTCTAGCCCAGCACGGTTGTGCCTTGCTGCACCCCCAAGCAGAGCTGGGCTGGGTGGTGGGACCTAGAGCCAGCGACCACAAAGCTCTGGGTTAGAGCAATGCATTAACTTTATTGCAAGTGAGAGGTTCTCGCTGTCTTTCCAGGTGTGGGCAGGAGGCTCAGGGGCACAGGCTGTTGCTGGATTTGCCTTTGCAGCTCCAGCTTCTCTGTTCCTGCAGCACACGTTCACTGCAGCAGCACGGTGAAGCTCCGTGTTAGGCTCTGTGTGGTGCAGTACCACCAGTTCCTGGCTGCTCAGAGAGCCCACGCTCTTGCTGCAGCTCCGTAACAAGATTTGTTTCTGAGTCCCAGCTCAGCTGCAAAGATGGTGTGCTGCATTTACACGCTGCTAATTCACCTGATTAACCTTCTCTTCATGTGTAATGCAGGATTTGCAAAGGTGTAGGCGAAAGCAGGTGTTGAGGTGACCTGGGAAAGCCGAGCGCTGGAGCTGGGGCACCAGCAAGCTTCTGGGGGCTGCCAGCAGTCCTCTGCCTCCCACACATGGGCTGAACACAGAGAGCTGCACCCGGATTGCTGCTGGGGGAGAGTTAAAGCATCCGAGGAAGTGGGGGTGGAGAAGGATAAAAGCAGTAGGGTGAGAAAGGGACTTCAGAGAGGCAGAGAAACTGAGTGAAAGAAGCAAAGATTAGATGTGGGAAAAAATGTGCTGAAGCCATTTCCTTTCATAAAGCAGCAGCTTGAGGCCCTCCAGCCATCGATTCTCTCTGTGCAGTAGGTACCACTTGTATCTCAAAGCACTGCTCGCTGGGGGATCTCGCTGCCGGCCCCACTTTCCAGCAGAAAGGTGCTGTGGGGAATTACAGAGTGAGCAGAGCTTCCTTTTTGCAAGCAGAGCTGGGTGAGAAATGGCCCTAGGGGAGCAGGAGAGAGCTCTTCTGCGTACAGCAAAGGGGTGATGGCAGATCCATTCCCGTCCTTGTCATCTTACCACCAGGCTGTCTGAAAGGAAGCACGTTTTGTTTTATCTCAGAGCCCGTGGCCATAAATGGTTTTAAAAAAGAAAAAAATGGCTTCCTGAAAAGCGCAATGTAAAATCAAAGCCCTGTGCTGGTGGAGCCGTGCAGAATCACAGCGCGGTGCCTCTGCGGGGCGAGGGCTCCGAGTCCTGTCCCCAGAGGGTGCTCGCTGCATTGCTGCTTTGCTTGCTGCCAGACAGCAGCAGCTCTGTTAGCCCACCCTCAGCTGGCAGCTTGGGCTCGGGAGGGCTGGGTAAGAAGGAGGAAGTGCTAATGGGGCGAGCACGGTGTGCTCTGCAATGGGCAGCATCCTCAGCTCTGGGCGGTGGTACTGAGAAACAGGAGGAGCACATGTGACAAAATCTGGAAAAAGGGGATAAAACAAGCCCAAAAGAAGGGAGGGCATGTCAGTCGTAGTGGTGAGAACCCCTGCAGGTGACAAAGGTGCACAGAGAACATAGCCCTGAGTCCTTTATTTAGGCCACACATGGGTCTTCCCAAGGGGTTTGCCTGAACAAAAGCTGGCTTTCCTGAATACCAGCAAACAGAAGCAGCATTCAGGTCACACGGCAGCTTGGTCACTTGCCAGAGAAGAAGGTGCAACGCAAACAGAAATTGTAGCTAATGCTGCTGGAGCCTCGTAATCTTACCTGGGTACCAAACATATCCCTTGCTGCTATGTTTTGTCATTGACTTAATATTACAATGAAGAAGATCGTGGAAAAACGTATGATATTTGTATATTGTCTGATAATTAAATGTTGCAAGGACGTGCCAGCTCATTGCTAATCGTAATTAGTTATTTCCATTTTCAGCTCAGACGTGTGTAATTAAGTGTACTTAGGAAAGAATTGCTTTCTGTAAGCAGGGAGCAACTCTTGTTGCTGCACCGAGCGCTCACTTCACACCGAGTCCTGCAGGGTTTGTTGTAGGACCGCTCCCCTCGGGCACCGCAGAGCATCGCCCTGAGCTGTAGGATCCCCGTGTGCTTCTAACCCATGGTTAAGTGAAAGGACAAGAGTCTGAGGGGACCTTTTCTGGTATTGCTCATGGGAGGGTGAAACGCTAGGAGATGTATTAGTAAGTTCACGCTTTCCAAAAGCTGTTAGAAGACTTTGGTTTTGAAATAGCACCTCCTGACTGTACGGATGGTTCATACCCAGAGAGTGTACTCAGAACGTTGCCATTGCACGCTCTGTTCACCTCAGCTTCTGTGGCTCTTCTGTATGAAGATCTCTTCCTTGGTGAGGATGTGGAAGCTGGCTGTCCCCTGCTTGTGTCAGCAGAGCCAGCGCTCCGTGTGCGGCCGTGTTCCGAGTTAATCGTGGGCTGAACAAGGAGAGTGCTCGCATCTCTTGGATGCAACTGCAGTTTTGGGCTGCTGTGGGATGGTTTGAATGATGTGTATCTCCTGCTTTTGTTTTAACCAGATAATGATGATTCTGACATGGAGATTCAAGAGGATGAAGGCTCTGACAGTGAAGTGGAAGACAGGCAGCTGGGGAAGCAGCGCGTGGCCTCGGAGATGCTAGTGCCAGGTACCTCCACCTCCCCTTCACTGCCTCTATTTAAAAGGACTTGCTCTGAGTAACCTTAAATATAAAAGACTCTGTCATCTTTTAGGGACATTGGAACTGCTCCATTCTAGTGAGCTGTAAGAGGTTGGTGTCATGTGGAGAAAACATAGTACTTTCAGGGAGCGAATTAAGGAGGATTTACTTGAAGGAAATAGAAAAGGGAGAAAAATCCTTCCTCGGTATTGCCTTCCAGATTCAGAAGTAGCTTTGTGCAAAGCCGTAGCAAGGTATTATGATTTCTCATGGCAAAGCATTTATTTCCCTTTAGGTGTAGGCATTATCTCCGCTAGGGTCATCTTCAAAATGAGACCATTAATGAGTCTGTAAAGCCTCCTGCGCTGACAGCCGTGGGCACAGCACACCTGAGTTACTTCTGCCAGGGAAAGACATCTGACTTGTGTTGCTGTTATGCAGAGGGGACCTCCAGCCTCTGGCTGCTGATTCCCATAGAGCTCAGGGCAGGAGCAACTCAGGAGAAATAACAGACTGAGGGTCGGTGTTACTTATATGGAAAAAAAAAACAACCCACTTTCTACTCATTACAGTGAAGCAAAATGAAACCAGAAAATCAAGTTATTTCTCAGTGGCGTTCTTGTCAGCTGTGAGTGATTCTGAGCATCAGCAAAAGCCTCTCTGGGCTCTGGATGAAGTGCCAGGGTGGATAATTTCATGTGCCACTACTTCTGCTGTAACCTGCTGCTTGGATTGACTGCAGATGTGTTTTCTGCTCTCCTCTTATTGAGGCTAGAGCAGGAAGCTCAAGTTCTCAAACCAATAAAATTCAAGCACTTTTATCCACGTTTCTTCTGCTTTTCATAACAATTGAAAATTCTTGAGAAGTGCCAGAAAGCCTCCTGTGAGCAAACAGTTTTTACAGTTTCTCAAAGAAAAGTCTGTACACCATTTCTAGAGCTGGCTGTAACTGTCTGTGATGCCCCATCTCAGCAGGCATCCCAATGGAGCAGCCAGGTACAGGCTGCAGCTTCTGTGGGTCTCTTGCTGATCTTCCATAAACTGCTGCTGCCACGTGATTTATCCTCTGGCTTTTGCATGGTCTCGGTTTGCAGCTTGCTGACTGCCTGGTGGCCGTGCCGATCTTTGCTCGCTCCATCTGTGTGTCATTTGGAAGCCTCCCTCGGTTCCGTCCTCTTTTTGCCTCTCACCTGCTATGCACAGAAGCACTGAACCGACTCCAGGTGTGTTCTGCTGGCTCCTGAGATGCCTTTTGCACGGTTCACCCGGGAGGAGTGAGGCTGCGTTCTCCAGTTCTAACTCCCTGCACTTCAGTCCTCCCGTGCTCCAGCGCAGTCTGCTCTGGTGGAGATGGATGCAAACGTTGTTAGAGTTAGGAGGAGCATGATCAGCTTGCTTTTCTGCCTTGGTGAGCCAAAGCTTTCCTTCCAGAGCACCAGCCTGATCCAGAGCGCACACTTAGTGCGACGAGCAGCTCCAGCCTTGGGTACAGGCTCCCATCTGCCTCTTTCTGTGTAATTGGGCCCTTCTGCTCCTTCCTCAGCAGTGAGGGGACGTGTCTGACTGCGTGACCCTCACAAACTGTGAGCACAAATTGTGCTGGGGACAATGTCAGGACCTGAGATTAATGTCAAGGTGCTTCAGCTTCTTCGGCAAATTGGGCCTGAACATTGACTGGCCATTTGTCATTAAACACACAGAGAAACTATATATGTTCTTCAGCACAGGTAGTTTGCATTTAAAATGTACTTAATAATTAAGGCAGCATGATAAAAACGCTGTTTTTATTAACTACCACTTTTTCCCTTCCCTTAAACTCAAGAGATTCCATTCACTTTCTCCTGAAGGATTGTGTCTTCTTACAAAGTGATGCTTCTGAGCCTTGTTTGTTCTCTTGCTAGGGAGAAGCAGACTGCTGTGGTCAGTTCCTGTGATGTGATTCAGCTTTACATCTCTAATTTCCAGGTTATTAGTACTCTAAGAGAAGATTTCCTCCCTCTGTAATAAGAGGGCAGATATTCTAGTGTGTTTCACCATTAGAGGAGCAAGATTCATAGGGAGAGATAATCACTCTTATTAGGCCACTTGGCATAATTGAGAAAAATCAACACAGTTTCTCTCTCGAGTCCTTTCAGCAGGACTGTCTAAATGCAGTCAAATTCAAACTAAATGCAGCTTTGACAATATTGCTCCTGGTTTTATTCCTTTGCCAATTAAAAGACTTGAAGGGATAGGATTTAGTCTCCCATGGAGCAGAAAAGAGCATGAGCTGGAGGAGACGTGACAGGCTGCCAGCTCTTGTGGTACGGAGAGAAAATCGAATCTTGATTTTCCCATGTACAAAGAGGAACAGACTGGTTAGGAAGGGAGTTAAGATGGGCTATGGAGCCTTTGTCTCCACTGAATTTAGGATTTTTAAACTCTGATTCACCAGTACAGCAAATCCAGCTTTAGGAAGCCAGGAAGGCTTCTGCACAAGGAGATAACAAGCATGTGGGTGACAACGAATGGCTGGGAAGAGTCACCAGAGTGGTAGGTACCGGTTTGTTGGGCTTGTGAGGCTACAGCCTGTTGTCATAGAATCATTAAGGTTGGAGAAGGCCTCTCAGATCCCCAGCTCCAACCCCAGCCCACCCCACCGTGCCCACTGACCACGTCCTCAGTGCCACATCCCCACGGTTCCTCAACATCTCCATGCACGGTGACCCCACCACTCCCTGGCAGCAGTGCCCCTGCCCCACC
Organism: Numida meleagris; assembly: GCF_002078875.1. NCBI lineage: Eukaryota > Metazoa > Chordata > Aves > Galliformes > Numididae > Numida > Numida meleagris. The sequence goes on along the minus strand of NC_034421.1, from coordinate 13,246,701 downwards.
ACATTTTCTGAGAGGAGATGTTTCCGAACATCTTTTAATTTGAACATTGTAAATGTAAATAAAAATTCGCATCCACTTTTATTCTCTCTGGCTGTAGATAAGTGAGGCTGTAACACAAACTTGCAGACGCTTGCGCTTCTGAGGTCAAACTGTGAGTTAGTGTTGATGTTCGGAATAAGACTCTGCTTTGTCAGAGAGCCAGGGAAAAAGGAATTCTTGCAGTGTTGCAAGATCTTAACCATCTGCAATGCAGACAAGCCTCTTCCCTGGAGCAGGCCCCAGGCCAGTGCTTTGGAGCAGCGTGGTTGTTCACGTGCAGATGGTAAGGGTGTCTGGGAGAAGAATGCAGAGCCTCGTGCTAGGGATGTAGGCACTACCGTGCTGGGTTTTTCTAAGAACCTATCCAGTCTCCTCTTGAATTAAGGTTGATTTTACAGTGACGTTTCAATTACACATGCAGATCCATCTTTTCAGTCTCATTCATCCAGAGTTCTGAAGCACATTGTGGAACCACGAGCCAGAGACAGCGCTGGCACTCACACTGTGCTTGGAACAAGGTAGGCGCTGGAAATGTTATTGAATGGAAGAGAAGGGATTAGTGATTGCAAAATGGTGGGGCCGTGTCCATCACAGTAAATCATCCTCCACGCTGCCAGGGTCTTTCAGCTCCCACAGGCCAGTCATCCAAATGCTGCAGCTCCTGTGTTTCCTTTTGTGGTGTCAGTGCTGAGGGGCAGCTTTGTGCTGTTAGGGCTTCGCAGACCGTTCTGCTTCTGAGACCACTTCAGCTCTCTTTGGTCTTTTTTGTAAGAAAACAGCTTTATCAGATGCTGAATGTTACTCTGCAAACAACCAGCCCATAAACAGGGAGAGCCTCTTACCTTCCTAGAAGTGACCAGAGGATCAATGCGATAATGAGGAGCTGCAGGCAGGTTATTAGCGAGGCTGTTTGCGAGTGAATGGATAAAAGCCTGAAAACCTGCACTGTTTAATGTAGCGAGGACAAATATATCAGGAGACAGCAGGTGAGAAGAGAGGATTTTCTTAAGAAAGCCAGGAGCACCTCCCTGGAGGGAGTGGAAGCAAATATACAGCAATCAAAACAGAGATGAGTCTGGGGATGGGCAGGGAGCGTGGCCCCATGGACACGGGTTGGCTTGTCACTGCCAGCTGCTCTGTGCCTGTGGGGCTTCCCAGGCCCGAAGAGATGGACCTCAGAGAGACAATGCATGCAGAGCAGCACGTCTGGAGCATGCTGCTTCTGTGGCAGGCAGGCAGCGTTTGGAGGTGATGATGGTATTTAGCTTCCCTGTCCTACTTTACTTCTTAAGCTTCTCTTGGTGATGATTAAGTGGGAGCTGGCTGCAGACAGAGTGCAAGAGCCGAAGATAGACTGTGTGCTGGGCAGAGGCCACAGGGGGTGAATTAGCCCTCACATTTTCAGAGGGAATAGGAGCTTTGGCAGAGCAGCAAGAAATCCTCCCAGCAGAGTCTGCACAGTCCTGTTCCAAACCCCTGCACACAGAGTCCCAATCTGTTCTCAGTGGAAGTGGTCAGACTCCTCTTGTGGCAGTTCTCCCTAGCTCATAACTATGTGCAGGCTTCTGCTGCTGAATCTCTAGAGCTCTTTACATCCCTCCAACCTCCTCCAGCACACAGAAGCTAGGGGCATGCCATCGGTAGGAAGGAGAATTGAGGGATTCCATTACGAACCTCCCTGCTCCTTGCTTGGCCCCCTGTTCACATTCAGTTCTTGTGGATGCCACCTTTTCTAAAAACGTGTATTAAATATTTGTTGTATTTCTTTCCTTCTCTCAGTTCCCAAAGGAAATTACAGTTATAAGTCCAAGATCAGGAAACATATACAAGTGCATCTTTATACAAGTGTATCTTTATAAGATACACTTACATATACAAGTGTATCTTTACAAACATGAGATGCTCAACAATTCTGTAGGTTTTCTCAACGTGTTGCATTCTTGGCTTTAGCGCAAAGGAATTCTGTTAGGAAAAATGTGTGCTGTAACCCTCTGCAGTGGTCCAAGCGTTGTTCACATGTGTGACTCCAGCCCTGATCTCTCAGCATCTTCCATACAGGGAGGGCTGCCTCGTGCTGGCATGCAGCTTGGTGCAGGACGTGGTCTCCTCCTTCGCTGTTCCCATCATTCCCTCCAGTCCGTGTGTTCAGAAGCAGCGATGCGAATCTCAGCAAATTCCTTCTTTGAGAACATCACAAAGTGTGGTTTGACTCTAAGTGGGGCTTTGTATACGTGGCATACAGTGGGTCCTTGCCATTGTGCTTCCGGAGCAAATACACTTTGCTAGCAAAGAAAAGAAAGTTGTGATTGCAAACACTATGAAATGATTTTGTGCAATCAGATTACTTTCTTCTTCCGTGCCTCCTCAGGTCAAAGAGGAGGGAAAACAGTCAGCACTGTCAGTGTTCCAGGAGCCAGGGGATCTGACTGCAGTGCTCGGAGGAAACTCATCTGGGAAGGAAGAGCACCAGCACAGCAGCTCTTCTGATCTTAATGCGTTTCTGTGCAGATCTCTGTAGTTCCTATTGCCCGGGTAAGGGTCTGCAAAGTCTTTATGTTTGCTGATGTGGCAGCTGCTGGACAGGCTCATGAGGCTGAAGAAAGGGGAGCAACTGAGTGTTCTGAGGGACACTGACAAGGGGCTTCCGTTTGGAATTCATGGAAATGAATCCATCTTAACTTGAAGTCGAGCTCACTCCCACCATATCATCATCATCATCTCCCAAGAGAGCTGTGTTTGTCTGCGTGCCTTGTGTCATCAAAGCGAAGTGCTCGCTGCGATGGAGGAGGTGTGTCCGTATGCTTTTAGCACTGTTATGGTCACTGCAACACTGGGCCTGGTGGAGAAGGAGGAAGGGCTGTGGGGCTGAAATAGCGGGGTTGAGGCAGGTGACTCATTTCCAAGCAAACTTCGTTTTTGTGGAGGGTGAAAGAAATAGGAGCGTGCTCATCCTGGGCAGCAGCCGTAGTGTGCTTCATTCATCACTGTCCTTCGGCAACGCCTGGAAAATGCTGCTGAGATCAGGGCCTGCTGCTGCTGAGGGCTACATTCACGCATAGGAGGGCAGTTCCCCAAGGGTGCATGGATCAGAAAGGTCAAGTAAAAGACTTGTCCTCATTTTCTTTGCAAGGCGGGGAGCTAGAGAGAAGGGAGCTCGCAGCTGAAACCTGCATTAAGAGTGGGAGGCTGAAGGCGGATCTCAAAGCGGAGGCAAACAGTCTGAGCTGTCAATCTGCCTTCCCCTCGCAGGGGGTTGTCCTGACCTCGCAGGTGAAGTTCCTTGTCTGGAACGGGGTTAACGTGTACCCACGGCTGAGTAAGAAGATGTCAGTCATTCCTGTCCTGTGACTCCACTGTGGGCAGCTGCCCGGGCAGTGCAACGGCAGAGGAAGAGTGGCAAAAGGCTTAAAATCATGGATGCACGTTCACTTCTGCTCCTGGATAGCTCAGTGGCTATGCACTGAGATTGGATTTGAATCCAAAGGTGCAATGAATTACGGTCTGCTCATTACGAGCATTTCACCTAATTATCACTTTGTACAGCCTGTCCCGGCTGAATTCGCGTTATCTGTGAGCAAACATAAGAGGCTTTCACCTGCCTGGGAGCTGCGGGAGCCTCTGGCCAGAGCGGTGCAGCACTAAAGCCACAGCAAGCTGAGCCCTGCTAAATGGAACCCTGTACATTTCAAGTGCCAAACAGCCCTGTGGCTGCCAGCTCTGCCTGCTGCAGGCTGCTGTTCCCTGCCTCCCCTCCAGCACGTGGGGACGTGCACTGCAGCCATCTGTCACTTGGTGCTCCCGCACACACCGACGTGGGGTTTGGTATCCGAAAGCTCAAACAAGGCTCCCACCTTTGTCACGGCTCTTCCAGTGACATGGGGAATCTGCCTTCTCTCCTGTTCAGGCAGCAGCGTGTGGCTCTCCTCATTATGTCCTGGGTCTCTTTACATTCAGGACCTCTCTCCACTTTGTTTTATCAGTACGTTGCACGAGCTCCCTGCTCCTTTCTCCTTGAGGTAAGAATTCCCTATCCAGCATTTCATGCTGTGAGCCTTCTACATAGCAGTTAAACTCTTACAGCAAAATTGCAGTTAAACTCTTGGACCAGCATGAATGCTGAGTGAAAAAGCTATTTCATTGTCCTCTAATGATGTCTGTTATAACTATCTCCGAACTTATAGGCTAGCATTTATCAGAGCAAATGTCTATAAAGCTTGAAGAGAGCTCCTCTGTCCAGTCATCAACACATATTCCATCTCCACTGCCTGTGTTGTCAACAGCCAGATCGACAGAGGGCACCACTTCTTATTTAAAGTCACGAGATCCTTTAAGTTATCTGTCTTGGCACAGCAGGGGTGTTTTTGGTGACTTCTGGCTGAGGTAGCCAGCTGTTTGCTACAGCTAACCCAAATCAACCTACACAGGGGGCAGAGCGACCCGTCTCCTTCTGTACTTTGGCAGCTCCAAAGGAGGTTGGACAGGATATATTTTAAAGTTGTTTTGTTCCCACGCTTAAGAAAAAGAAGGCTGGATTTGAAAAATCTATATCTGTCTGACACAGAGAAAACTGGTGATGGGGATGATAAATGGATGAGGATGGTGACAGGAAGCACGGCTGAGCCAGCCCCCGTGCAGAATTCCCCAGCTGCAGCTCTGCTGTGCCCCTTCCCAGCCCCTTCCTGCCTCCCTTCCTGGCAAGGAGGACCGTGCTGGCATCTTCCCCATTTCATGTGGACTTTACATATCCCAGAGTGCTGAAGCAAGGCCTGGGTACACTAGCCCTTTTCAGAGAACTCCCTACGACCAACTGCCTCTTCAGACTTGCTCATCCTATTCTCAGCAAGAAATCTGTGAGGATTGCCTTGGCGCTGCCTAGGGTTCCTGTGAGATGTCAGTCCCTGATGGAATATCAGAAAAGATCTGAGCATGGGAGGGCTTACCAGGAGCAAAAGCTAGGCTTTTGTTCTCTGTACGCTAAAGCAGAGGATTATGCCATTTCACAGAATCATTTGGATTGGCAGGGATCTCTTGAGAGCCTTTAGCCTGACCCCTCTACTCAAACAGCGTCAGCTGAAGCAGCCTGCCCAGGAGCACATCCAGTCAGGTTGTTTGGGTTTGAAGGCAAGAAAGTGTCCCTCCTTCTGCTCCTCCAGCTGGTTGATTGAAGTGAGTAATCACTGCCATGTTTCTGATTGGGTTTCATTTGGCTTCACTTTCTAACCTCCAGCTCTCACGTCTTTCTGCTAGCAATTCGACGTCTTGCGCATCCTTGGATGTTCTTCTGATGAGGAATATCTGCATATGATAATCATATTGTCTGTCAGCCAAATTTCCAGTAAGCCAAATAGATGGAGCTATGAGATCGGGAAGGCTCCTTGCTTGAAGGTATAAACAGTGCTCAAAAAACTGCTATGGAGTTCCTTATGGAAATTGAATCTTAAGATATGAATCTCTTCAAGCTGCTATGCACTTTGGCTTACAAAGCTGTCACAGCCACACGAGGTAGCTCTAGCACCACAATACCGTCAGCCTTACCCTCTTCACCTTCTCCTGAGTTGGCAGGCAGGGTGGCCTCACCTGCACTGGGTCCTCATCCTCTCGCTGCCATTTGGTTGGTCCTCTGAAAGGAAACCCTGCCCTTCATCTTTCATTCTCCAGACTTTACGGTGATTCTCTTTGCTCTGCAGGAAGAGCTGGTGCCCGGATCGTGGGAACAATGCAGGGTGGAGACACAGAGGAAGATGTAAGTAACCATCCCATGTGCCTGCAGAGCTCCTCTGATAGCACTTTAGAACACCTGCCCTCTCCTCAGCTAGAGAAACAGATCCTTACCTGCTCACTCTCTGTGCCATGGGCTCTCTTTTCCCCTCCTTCCCTCCAGCTGACCGCTCTCTCCTTCTCTGCACACACACACTTTCCCATTGTTCTTCTGCTCTTCAGGTCTCTGCACATTGCCCTGTGCTTTAACCTCAGCCTGCAGCGTGTAAGCAGTGGCACGCAGGCTACAGGGATGCTGCTTTGCTGAGCCATTGGGGCAGACTGCTAGGAGGGGATCAGCGCAATGTAGCAGGAGTTGGACGTGCTGGTGGGAATCCCCTGATTTACTCTGAAGTCATACTCCTTGGAGCCCTGTCACTGAGCTGTGCTAACACACAGCATCTCAAGCACCAGTCCTGCAGCTGATGGGACAGGGATGAGAGCTGAAATGTGAGCTGGAGCCCTTGGGATCCCTGCCTTGCAGATATTGCTGTCTCATAGCTTCTGGCTTTGCATCTGGGTAAAGCTGACCTGATGAGCAGATGGCAGCTAGTTGGGAAGACCCAGGTTTGCAGAGCAGGCACTGTTCTTGCTGCTATGCTCAGCCTCTGGCATATGGGTGACCTTTCTATCCCTCTGGGCACTCTTAAGTGGCTACACATGTATTAGGAGATAAAACAGAGCCTTTGGCCCCAAAGCCAGTTGCTCTGATATGGCTTGCAGCCATACAACAAGCTCTCCATCCCAAAAAGGCGCCTGCATCTTAGCTGCCAGCCAGGATCAGTGGGGATGTCTTGATCCCAGGTGATGGTTGGGAAAATGCCAGCTGGCACAGCCCAATCTGTGTTAGGAGCCGGTACAAACCTATAAAAACCGTGGTGATTGTGAGCTCGTGTTTGAGCCGGTGCTGTTAATTTACTTGTACGGAGTCCTTCTGTCTGACATCCAGCAGACACCCTGGCCTGTGCTGCCTGCCAGCAAGGAGGGCATGCTCAGAATTCAGCCATCCCTGCACTGCTGAGCCACGTCAGTCCCTCTCAGCACTGCCTCTCATTCTGCCCATCCTCACCATTTCTCAGGAAATGAGCTTACAGACCACGCTCTGCTGTTTGCTTCTGCCAGAATGGATCGAGCTAAGGCTGGTCGCTGCCTTCTGGGGAGTGATTTATGCCTTTGGCATTGGGACCCATTGCTGGGTAGGGTCAGTGCTGCAGGTGAAGACAACGCGCCCTCGGTCACAGCGCTGCCTGACTGTCCTTGCCCATGTCCTTGCCAGCTTTGTCATTTCTCTGCCCTTTGCATTTCCCTTTTTTACCACACGCTGTTCACAGCCTCCTCCTGTGTCTCCATTGGCACAGCCCCAAAATTGGGTATGTCTCAAACAGTGAGCAGCTCTCTGGGCACCTGCCTGTGCTTGATAGTTCAGCCTCAGTTTCCCCCATTTTCATTGTAATCTTTTGCTTCCTTCCCTCCTGCTCCCATTCTGGTTACTTCCTTTTCGTTGTTTTTTTTTTTTTTTTCCTTTTATGTTCTCGTATTTGTTCATTTTTCTCCTGCTCTGCCTCTCCTGTTCTTCCCACTCTGGTTGTCCAAGGGGAGAGCTGCCCCAGCCCAGCCAGGCAAGCGCAGGATCATCACCAAGGCACAGGTGGGTTCCTCTCCTGCGATTTTTCTTGGGTGAGGCATTGATTCCTGGGTCTCACAGCAGGTATCTCTTTGAAGTTCTGCAAGGTGTTTGATGTCTCCGATTCAGCAGAAGTCAGGAAGTTCATTTTTGGCAGCCCCGCGAAGTGGGAAAGGATGTTTGCCATGGATTGAGTGGAGCAGCCGATGTCTAGCGAAGTGGGAGCTGCTGGTGGGAGCCATGGGGGCATTCCGCTCCCAGAGGTGCTGAGCTGTGGCCTTCCATTGGTTTGGAAGAGCCTGCTGCTGCTCCCTGGGGCAAGTCCACAGCTGGAACCGTACCTGTGCAGACACGTGGCCTTCCCATGGCCCTCAGCTGTGTGATTGCACCGAGCACATGGGAGGGAGCAGCAGAATGCTGGCCAGGAGCACCATCCTTTGCTTCTGAGCTGCCCCAAATGCCTCACATCTGAGAGTTGAAGTGGTGGTGAATGCTGTGTGCTTTCCTGCAGGAGGAGTCGGGGGATAGTGAGATTGACCTGGATGATGATGATGATGAAGATGAGGAGGAGGATGTGGAAGATGACAGCATGGAAATCTCCCCCAGCAAATCCAGCCACCGAGCAAAGAAGCCAGAGCCTCTGGAGGAAAGCGATGATGACTTCTGACCCTTCAGCAGCAGGACCAGGAGGCACCTTGACACGGAGACTTTAGAGAGCACGCGGGCCAGGAACTAATAACAGCCTGCCATCCGAAAAGCGCTCGTCAGCATGAGTTCAGGAGTTGGTAAATAATGTTCATTAAACTTGAAAATTAAACTTGGATTGCCAGTCTTGTGACTGCAAAGTATGAGCACTTTATCCATAATGAGAATCACAGTAACGTGGAGTGCTGTTATTTCCATAATTGCATTAGAACTGGCCCTCATGCGCTGCAGTGCCAGAAGTCTCACTCCAGCGAGCATCGCGTGCTTGATTTCCCTGCACTTTATTATGACCAAACAGATTTTTTTGCCTTAATAAAGCTGGATGAAAAGCTGCTCTGGGAACGCAGTTAAATTGGTTTTAAAAGTGGCTTAGATCTATTTATCCTAAACGTACCCTTTCCTTCATCAAGGGCTCGTCTCTGCCAAGGGCAGCACCAGTTGGCCTGAAGGAGGAAAGCTACAGCTGGGAAAGCAGGGAGGGATCCTCAGAGACAACCTCAGTGCAGCATCTCTCAGTGTTTCAGCTGTGTCCTTGGGAGTCGTTCTCAGGCTTAAGCGGGCCGTGCTTGAGTGTCCTCAGAGCAACTGTGTGAGACTGCACCGTGATTAATTCCATAGGAAATTAGCCCTTTAATTACGCTTTTGGAGCAGACTGAGCTTTAGGCGCTCAAACGGCCCCAAAGTTGGGTGGTTGTTGCTTCCTTTTGTTCCTCAGCCTTTCCTCGTGTACTGTGGGGACCCAAATCCAATTGGAATTGACTGGTGTGTAATGCTGTTCTCATGTTTTTTTTGTTGGAGAAAACATTCCTCCTTCTATCAAGAATAGGTGTATTTTCTATAATTAATTATTCACCATTTTTAGCCTGGTTTTCAATAGGAACGAGATTGCCCCTTTGTCTAGCCCTCACTAAAGAGCTTTGAGGATGCCTGTCCAGTTTCAGTGAACAGTGATTAAGATCCCAGGGTATTAAATTCCTGCACATTTTAGGGAAAAAAAAGGGGGGGGTTGTTGGGAGAATGTTTACAAGAGATTCTCAGCTTCCTGTAGAGGAACAAGAGATGTGGGCAGGAGGCAGAAGATGACAAGCAGTGTGGTAGGAGCTGAGGTCAGCGTGGGGCAGTGGTGGCTCTGCACAGTTAGCACAGGCACACAGACACCCGGGGTTGGTGCCCTGCTGCTGGCAGCAGTGCTGAGCTTACTGAGGAGGTCAGTGGGTTATACTTAGGCCATCAGTGAAAGCATTCAGGTGAAAGCAAAAGCTGGAGTTTGGTGTTTTGCCTCTTGTCTTTTGGATCACGATCTGTCTTCGCAGGAGCAGAAATCAGTGCTTGATTAGATGAGTTCGTTGCAGTGTGTGTTCATCAGAGCAGACGAGCCCAGGCTGTTCTCCTCTCCTTCCTTTATTTCACATCAGCAAAATACTTTGCTTTCCCTCCATCTGAAGAGTGTTTTCCAGCCCCTCTTTTATTGAGCTGAAGGAAGGAATGCACAGCAGTTACCTGAAAACCAGGAGCTCTTCCATCTCTCATGTCTCTGACACCCAAAGTAGTTCCTCATCAGCAGAGCTCAGAACTGGAAATGCCCTGTCAGGATGTGCCAGAACTTCCCAGGTAAATAGTCCACAACTTCTGTGTAGTAACAGTGCGTGGGTGAGTGCTGTGGTGTGCTGGCTCGAGCTGAGCTGGCAGTTAGGACCCCGCTTTGCACCCTTAATTGTAAAGTTAATTGGCATTTGGTACTGCAGCTCAAAGAAAGCAGAAAGTTGTTAGTGCAGAGCCATTAGGGTGCTCCTCTGACAGCCAGCAAGGTGTGTGCGTGCTGACCATGGTCCCTTCTCCTGGAGGCTGAAAGATCCTGGTTTTAGCACCTGATCTGAAAATACTCTTCCATGTTACATAGGGAATCTGTTCCGATCCTCCCTGTTTGCTGAGAGATGCTTTTGACCTGTGAGACGGATCGCCCATGAGGCCGGGCACGGTGCCGGAGCTCAGAACACAGTTTCAGAGCGTTTTTTTTCTATGCTATTTTCCTATACCATAGGCTGAAACGGAAAGCTGGTGTACTGCATCGTGTGCACAGAGCCAGGGCCTCTTCAGGCAGCACTGCCACCTAGCCTCCAGCACAGCACGATGGCAGCTGCTTCTGTCAGCTGTGAGCAGCAGGGCCGGAGCAGCTTGCCCCCAGCAGCACTGGAACGGAGCCCTCCGAGCATTTGCCCCGTTCAGCTCAGGAGTGTTCGTGCGTAGCTAGGTATGTGTACATGCGTGCAGACTGATGAATGTGTTTCAAATTGGTGTTAACCCTGTAGGTCCTGGAGCCCCGGGGTACAGGAGCCAGCTTGGGGTTGCTGATTGCTGTCTCCTGTTGGCATTTTGGGCAGTATTTAAGCTTGGGTTTGGGCACAGGCTTTGGGCAGAGCTGGCCCCAAGTCTGTCTGCCCTTAAGGGTTAGTGACAGAGGGAGGATTTCAGCGTCATTATTTTTCCTGCTGGAGAACGTGAGCCAGCCCCTGAGATGTAAAAGTCACAGTGGAACAGGGCATGGGGTCCCCAGTCCAGGCAGAGGGGCACAGGCCTGGCAGTGCACCCCAATGTCCTATGTAATCGCCCACAGCCAACAGAGGAAAGCAGCGCAAGGTGTCTTTTCAGCTAGGAACTCCTTTATTTCCAAGAATGTACATGTGGCACAGCTCACCCCAGCATTCCCCCAGGAGCAGCCCACAGAGGTGCTCAGAGCAGCTGCTCACTGCCCTGACCTGCAGGAGCGTGTCCAAGTGCGGCTCTGGGAGGCGAAGGGAGGGGAGCTGCTGGCCGTGGGGGCTGAGGGGGGTTGCACAGACTGGCTGCTGCTCCAGCTGCAAACCTGGCACCTTCTGGAGAGCCACCACGTCTGCCACACACACAGAGGCATCACCTGGCACCTCTGCCTTCAGCAGCCGCCTGCCCAGAAGGTGACCCAATGGCAGCAGCAGGGAACCCAGAGGTCCTCAGCTCGAGGGGCAGCACTTTGTCCTGAGGCGCTCCTGCACCAGGGTGTGTGTGCTGGAGATGGCCCATCCTCATGCAGTGCTGTTCCTCCTGCTCCTCCTTCCTTTCTCCCAAGGGCTCTTTCTTTCCCAAGGGCCTTTCTCAGTGACTGCGCTCCTGTGCCTTGGGATCCCTGTCTCCTCCGAGAGGATGTGATGGAGGGCAGCACTACCAACCAACCAGGTACTGTGTTTGCTCAGCCAAAGCCAACCTGTTGTTGTGGGCATGGCAAACCACACAGCTGCACAAGGAGCAGCCCCTGCTCTCCAGTGTCCAGGTCCAAAGCACCACTGCTCTGAGCACAAGAGAACAGCAGCCTTCTCATCTCAGCAGGATTTCAGCACCATCCTGCAGGACTGGGCTGTGTGCAGCTGGCTGACAAGGGGCTGCTGTTTCACCCAGTGCTCCTAGGGCATCCCTAGCAGACCTAGACAGAGAAGGGCTGGCACTGGAAGCAGTGTACTGGGGCCAGGCTGGGGTGCTGCAGCATTTGCCTAGAGCATCTTTAGGTGGGTTGAGAGCAGAGCTCCTATGCAGCCAGGACGTGCCTGGTGCAGGACAGGCTCTGGGCACAGCACTGCAGCAGGGCAGAGCTGCTGGCCCCACGGTAGAGTTAAGTCACCATGTGCATGAGAAGGACCTGATGTGTGGGATCTGTCCCCTCCTCCCTCCCATTTCCATTTCATCCATTTATGCAGCCTTGAAGCTCCCCCAGCGTCTGAGCGAACAGGTACACGGTGCATTCCCCAGCTTCTAACCCTCATGTGCTGCTGATTTAGAGCCCTGGGACCCAGCAGCAGCTGTGAGGCCATGCCGAGAGCTGTGGGGCTCTCCCTGCCCCAGCTCCCCCTTGACGGGTGGGCAGCAGGCCAAAGGGATTGCCCTCTGTCCCCCCAGGCCACCTCCTCGCACAGCCGCGTGCCCTCACACCACCACCACGCAGTCGGGCGAGTTGGTCCGGATGGCATCGGAGATCATCTTGGCTCCCGACTGGCCGATGCGGTTCCCCTGCAGGCTGGGAGCAGGGAGGAAGAGCAGCTCAGGATCCCCGGCGGGTATGGGAGAAGCTGCCCAGCTCTGCACCAGCCTCACCATCCAGCTCACCACTTACTTGACGTAGGTGAGGCCGTGGTTGCCCCTCAGCGCGGTGGCGATGCAGATGGCCCCGTCCATGCCCAGGGAGTTCTCCTGCAGGCTGCGGTGGGTGGCGGGGTCAGGGAGGGCTGGAAGTCTCCTACCTCGCCCCAGGGAGCAGGATACTTACTTGAGCCAGCGGAGGCTGCGGTTCACCTTCAACGCATTGGCCATCGCCTTGGCCCCTGCCACGCCGATGGAGTTTCCCCTCAAGCTGCAAAGCGAGACAGGCCGTGAGGAGGGCCCACATCCCCCACGGGCCAGCAGGGGGACACAGGGTGGGGAGTGAGCGGTGCTGAGCCCAGCATGGAGGTCTCGGACGCTCCAGGGAGCAGCGTCGTGGTGATGGGCGCTCGCTGCCCCTCTGAGCACTTACTCCAGGACCTGCAGGCTGTTGTTGACCATCAAGGCCTCCGCGAGGGCTTGGGCACCGGCCGCGCCGATGGAAGCCACCTGGAGACTGCAAGAGAACAGAGTCCTTCAGTGTGTGTCCTGAGGTGGCTGCGGTGTGCTAATTAGACATGCTAATCAGACTAGCTGCAGCGGCAGGGCCCTGCCACAGCCTGCGTGCTCACTGGAGATCTGCCAGCGTGGTGTTGACCTTCAGCGCAGCAGCCAGGGCCGCCATTCCCTCGTCCCCGATGGCGTTCTCCTGCAAGCTGAGACACGCAATACTGTGTCTGCCCAAGCAGAGGGGGCAGGGAGATGGGCAGTGAAGGGCATTGAGCACAGTGTGCCAGAGCGCTCGGGGAGCCACACACACCCAGCAAACCCAGCCAGGGACCGGGGATGGGGATGGAGCACGTGGAGGAGGCAATGGACTAAGCCAGCTCCTGGCTGGTGCCCAGAGGAGGACGGTGCCCCGAGGAGCTGGGACCTGCCCGCCATATCCCTGCTTACTCGAGGCTGGCCAGGCTGCCATTGGACTGCAGTGCTTGTGCCAGGGCCGTGGCAGCTTGCATCTGAATGAAGTTCCACTGCAGGCTGCAAAAGAGGAACAGGATGTGAAGTGCAGGGCTGCTGGGATGCCCCAAACCCCCCGGGCTCAGCACCCGTTCACCCAGAGCGAACCCCCATGGGTGCGTCCAGGATGGCACAGTCCATGGGAGAGCACATCAGGGACACGCCGAGTCTGATGGAAACTCACTGGAGGGACGTGAGTGCCTGGTTCTCCTTCATGGCCAAAGCGATGGCCTTGCCGCCTTCATCGTGCAGCAGGTTGGCTGCTAAGCTGGAGGCAGAGGACAGAGGACATTGCCACACACAGTTTAGGACGGCCCCAGTGGCACTGCACAGCAGGCTGGGTGCCCCTCCCCGGACCCATGGGACTTACTCCAGCTTCCTGAGGGTGCCGTTGGTGCGCAGGGCGCGGGCGATGGCGGGGCCGCCCTCCTTGCTGATGGAGTTCTCCCTCAAGCTGGAGAAACACCGGGGCTGGGGAGGAGCGCGGGGGGACCGGCTGCTCCCCACTGCCCCTTGGCCCCGCTCCAGGGCTGCAGCCACACATTGCAACAGCATCTCCAGCACCATCCGCACCTCTGTTCCCTGCACTGCTGTCCGCAGTGAAACAGAAACTGCAGCTTTCCTCATCCCTTCCTAGAGGACAAGCCTGAGGGCTGACCTCGTGGGGTGAGGCTGTGTGCAAAAACTCTGTCCCAGAGCTCTAACTACGCTTCCAGCACCACACAGCACAGCAATGGTGCCTGGTGTTCCCCTGTGCCTTTGGGATGGCCATCAGCTGGCCAAAGCTCCGTGGAACTGCTAGGCTTTGCTGCACATCCCACAGATGTGAATGCTGTAGGACTATCAGGACTTTTCCCAGCCTCCCCCTCTGCAATTCCTTGTGACATGGCTGCAATGATACTGTCTCATGGGGAGAAAGACCATAGCGCAGAGAAGAGCTCTCAGCCAGCAGAGGGACCAAAGCTGCTTTCAGCATCTGAGAGCACTTGTGGGAGCAGCCAGGCACAGCCCTGCGTGCTGAGGAGCTCCGCTGTCCCATGTCACGGTTGCTGTGAGAGCTGCACACCACAGGAGCCACTATTGGATGGGGTGGCCAGTGGGGCTGTCACTTACTTGAGGTCAGTGAGTCCCTTGTTGGAGCAGAGAGCTGCTGTCAGCGCACTGACCCCGGCGTTGCTGATGGAATTGCTCTGCAGACTGACACAGACAGAGGGAGGTGTGAGGATGGGACAGCTGTGCCATAGCCAGGGGGTTGTATTTGGGGAGCTGTTTCACTGGGGAGCTGGCAGCTCCCACGTGGGGGAGCCGAGGCTAAAGGAACAAACGTGGAAGGAGCAGTGGGCACCCAGTAAGGGGCTGCGGGGCACTGGGGCAGCAGCAGCTATGCTGCCAGGTGGGGGGCACTCACTCAAGGTTTTGCAGACTGTGATTGACTTTCAGGGCTTCAGCCAAGGCAACCGAGCCGTTGTCTCCAATGGAGTTGCTGGAGAGCCTGAGACATGAGAACAAGCGAGCATTACCAACAACTGTTGTTGCAAGCAGAGCTCCTGCCAGCAGCGTGGGGTCCACGGCCCTGCCCTGCCCAGGACCCAAGCCGCTTTGTGGGCCTCCCCTTGCTGGGGCTGGGCTCGGCCTCTCTGCTCACTGCCTGGCTCCCTGCTTCCTCCCAGGTACGCAGAGCATCTCTGCACCAGGCCCATCCAACAGCCGCTCTGCTGCCCTTCCCACCTCCACTCACGATGGCTGCCCCAGAGCGCAGCCCAGAGCCCTGCCGAGGGTTTGTGCCCATGGATCCCAGCTGAGCACAGTTCTGGCATCGCCATCCCTTGGCCCCACGCTATCCCGTGGCTCTTACATCAGTTCCTTGAGGCTGCAGTTCTGCACCAGCGCCTCCGCTAACTTCCTTGCACCATGGGCACCAATGGAGTTTTTCTGCAAGCTGCAAGGGAGAGGAATTCACCCAGGAGCATCAGCCAGTTCCGGACACGGCTCCGTCAGTGGCACATGTCCCCTCCCTCCCCTGTGCGCTGCTCTCAGCTCTGGCAGTGCTCTTCCCCACCACGTGCACCCTGAGGACGTTTCAGGTCGGGAAATAGGTGCCTGAAGGACTGGTCCACAGGGCAGTGACAATCTCTTTGCTATTAGGGGTGGCATGGGGACAGTAAACTGGGGGAAAGCACAGGGACATGTGGCCAAGCTAGAACCGGTGCAGGGTCTGCTGGTGGCCGGGGGAACAGGCGGTCACTCACTGCAGGGTTATCAGCCTGCGGTTGGTTAGCAGGGCCTCAGCCAGGGCCGTGGCACCCTCCTCCTTGATCACGTTGTGCTGCAGGCTGCAAGGAGAGGAGCAAACTGCAAGTGAGCACCGGCTGGGTGGCACCTCCGTAACCGCAGCACCCACCCAGACACACGCAACCCCCGGGACTGAAGCGGTGCTGGGTGAGCAGGATCCCACCACGGCAGCACTGAAGCATTCCCGGTTTCGCTGTGCACAGCAGGGTCTGCTTCCCTGTAGTGCTGCCCTGCATCCCAGCGGTGATTTAGGGCCCCTCTGATTGAGGGTCTGAGGTTGTGCCTGGGGTCCCACAAGGGCAGGAACACCAAGAGGAGAGGGCTGCGGGGAGCTTGTCCCGTGCCTCTGCTGCTGTGGGTGCTGCAGACTTACTTGAGGGAGAGCAGGACTTGGTTTTTTTTCAGTGCATCAGCCAGTGCTCTCGCTCCTGATGGGCCGATGGAGTTGCTTCGCAGGCTGAGGCAAGGCAGGGGAGACAGGAGCAGAAGGATGAGGTTAGGATGGGGTAGAAAAGTGAGAGATGCAACTGCCCACCTGTGCTGGGATAGCCCAGTGGGATGCTTACTCCAGCGCCATTAAGCTCCTGTTCACCATCAGCGACCTGGCCAGTGCTTTGGCACCTTTATTGCTGATCTGATTTTCTGCCAAGCTGTCCAGAAAAAGAAAACGAGAGTTTGTCACAGGGAGAAAGAAGCCCTCGCAGCCCCCATGTGTCTGCAAGCAGAGGGCAGCATCAGGTTGGTTTGTGGCTTGTGAACGTGTCCAGGTGTGCTCTCCTGGGGTGGGATTGCAGGGACAAGTTGGAGGGTTTCCAAACTTCGCATTAATTCATGTAGTGAACAAGGGAGCTGCCCAGATCACAGCACAGCGGGCTCTACACACAGCCACAGACACAGGAGGGCAGATGGGAAAGTGGCCATGCATCTCCATTCATCAGCTGGTCTAACCTGAGCTCTGGGTGCCGGCAGACAGCCGCAGCCCTGGGAGGCGGTGTATCAGGACAAGCAATCTCTGCTTGCTACCCAAATGACAAGTTTAAGAACAGCAAGGAGGCAGGAGGCTGGCTAAAAATAGCTGAGGTGGGCAGCACTCAGGGCTTGGGATGAATCAGCCTGCGCAAGGGGTGGGCACAGGGCTGCTGATGGCTGCTGTCCTGGGGGACCAGCAGACAACGGGGGTGAGGTGCAGGGGGGTGAGGGGCAGGGCTGTCCTTGTTGCCCAGCAGCTGGTGGGGGCAGCAGGATGGCCCCTTGCCCTGGTTCTGCCCTGGAAGAGTGCATTCCGCCTGGGCCAGGTCCTACCTGAGCCTCTGGATCTGGCAGTCCTTCACACTCAGCACGCTGCCCAGCAGCTCCATCACGTTGTCCTTAAACTGGTTATTGTCCAGCCTGGAGGAAATGGAAGGAAAGAGCAAAAGCAAAGAGAACAAAAAGTGAGGAAAGGACTACCCACGACTGCCCGAGGACACAGCTGTCCCGTGACGTCTGCCCTTAAGTGGAAAAACTGAGCTGCAGAAGCGGAGGTGACTTCCCCAGGACCGTGGAGCTGTCCCAGTGCCATCCCCAGGACAGCTTTGTGCTGACGGGCAGCATTGCTGGGCCCACATCTCCCACAGGCACTGGGGAGTTCAAGCCACACATGGGAGCAGTCCGGTGTCCCTGCTTGCTTCTCCGAGCACTGTTCCAGTGCGGCTTACCTGAGGCTGCGGCAGAAGAGGAGCTGGGGGAGCAGGCTCTTGCAGATGTTGTAAGTGAGGCAGTTGGAGAGGTTGGTCTCCTCCACGCACACGTCAGAGACCTGCAGGAGGTACGCCAGGGCAGAGCAGTTCACTGGCGTGAGCATCCCGGCCAGGCTCTCGTTCTTCATCGCTTCCTCCACAGCCTTAGCGATCTCCGTGTGCTGAATCTCATGCAGGCAGTGCACGGTGTTCACCGTCTGCGAGGAGATCACGTAGTTTGTGTTCAGGCAGCCCTGCAGGAAGCTGATGGCTTGGCTCCTGAAGCTGTTGTGCTCATCCTTCACCAGGAGCCAGCCGGAGAGAAGCTGGTTCACCTGCGGGGAGAGCAGCCCGGAAAGGAACCGCACAAAGATATCGAGCTGCCCGTCCTCGGCCTGCAGCGACCTCTGGACAGCGCTCTTGAAGTGGTTGAGGAAGCCCAGCTTGGGCCAGGACATCCCGCTCTCCGTGAAGAGATCGAATATTGCCCGCTTGGCAGCGGTGTAATAATAAATAGCTGCTAAAAACTCCTGTATGGTCAAGTGGGAGAAATAATAGGCCGTGGAGGACTGCATGTCCTCTTTGACTAAGAGTCTGCTGCACAAGCTGCTCTGCAGCAAGGAGAGGTCTATGCCGTACGTCTTCATGTCCTGCTCGTAGAACACGTGCTTCCGTTTGAGCAGCCCGTAGAAGGCCAGCCTGCCCAAGCTGCCCATCACTTTCTTGCTGTTGTTCACGGCTTGCTCGATCCTGAGGGTTTCTCTCTGCCTTTCTGGCCAGTCACTGCTCAAAGCCATTTTAAAATAACAGGAATAGATTTCTGATAAGGTCTTAGGAACAGCTGCCATTTCTTGGGTTTGACCGGTGCTATTTTTCAGGTAATAACCAATTGAAGAGCCGTAAATCCTGCAAAATCCAGGAACCGTGCACATGATGTGCAAAGATCTGTTAGCTTTGATGTGATGCAGAACCTGGCTGGATAAGTCTCTGTTGTCAAGGAACATCTGGTCCAAGAAATCTTTCATCTCTGCAGCTCTGAAGCCGCGTATTTCCGTCATGCGGTCAACGAGCCCGCCGGGGATCTGGCTGGCCGCCGTTGGCCGCGAAGTGACCCAGACCGAGGCCTCCTGCAGCAGGTTGCCTCGTATGATGTTGGTGATCAGGTTGTCCACTTGAATCTCCTTTTTGGGATCGGTGCACGCAACCGTGTTGGAAAAATCCAAAGGGGTCTTAAACTCATCCAAGCCGTCAAGGATGAGCAGCGTCCTGGCGGCTCCCGTGGAGATGCAGCTGGGCTCGGTGATGTGGGGGAATGACGAGCGGATGAGCCTCTCGGCAGAGAGCTTCTCATAGGTGTTGAGCTCCCGGAAGGTGAGGGGTAGCACGAACATGATGTCCTTGTTGATCAACCCCTTTATCCAGCGGCCAACGAACAGCTTCACCAGCGTGCTTTTGCCGATCCCAGCCACTCCCATGGTCACAGAGATCCGCGGGGGGATGCTGACCTTGGACAGAGGCAAGAAGAGCTTCTCTAAAGGGATGCTCTTGGATACATTTCGTAGGCCTTTGGTGGTCTCCATCTGCAGGATGTCATGCTCCTTCTGCTGGATGTCAGTCAAGCCCTCCACCAGCAGCAGGTTCGTGAGGCGCTGGAGGGAACCTATCTCCAAGCTGTTCCCATAGGAGCTTTGGAGGCTCTCCAGATGTTTCTGCACCATTGGTTCTGCACAGAGAGAAATGAAACAGGAGGTAAGGAGGAGAAGAACCACAAATGAGAGATGCTCCTTGACTTTCCAGCCACTCCCATGTAGAGGGGAAACCTCAAGGACACTTACTTGGGCAGGAAGGTGCCAGGGATCTGACCAGACTCGCCTGCAGCTTCTGCTCACCCCTACAGGTCCAGGAGCCCATTTAAACTCGGGCCTGAACCTCTAGTACCTGCCTGAGCTACGCTGTAGGAGCGCCTGTCTACAGGTCCATCGCATCTGTGCCTGCTGTGGACCTTGCTGGTCTGGACCCTGACCTGTGAACTGTTTTTCCAGCTTATCCTTGGACCCACCTCATCGCTCTGCTCTCACCCGGTGGTCACTGGCTTGTCCTGACCCTGGCTGTCCTTGCTAGCCTCGGTCCTGACCTGTGGCTCGACCTCAGCCCTGCCTCATCACCATGGACTTGCGAGGAGATCTGGACTCTTGCTTGAACCCGAACCCCAGAAAGTTATTTATGCTGAAGTGTGATGCAAAACAGGGGCTTTGGGGGAGCAGAAGCTGGTGTTTGGGCCTGCTGCCTCTGATTAGGGAGCAAAGATGTCTCAGAGCTAGGGTGCAAGCCTGGAGGCTGCGGATTAGCGCTGCTGAGATGTTCCTTTTGCTTTTCCCCCTTCCCAAGCTGCCCAGAGAGGTGTGCTAGAGCGGGCAGGAGGAAGGTCCCTGAGGCCTGGCACGGCTCCTGTCATCTCTGCGTGCATCCCGGGTGCTCCAGCAAGCGCCCGCAGCCAGGGCAGGCACATTGACACCCCACATCCCGCCCACTGTGGGCTGCCTACCATAGACAGTGATGTGGAGGTAGAGCTGGGAATTGGTGGTCTCGATGAAGCTCCGCAGGGACTGGGAGGCATGGCTGCCCTTGCCAGCCAGGATGTCCACCACGGCCCTCACCTGCTCGGGCAGGGAGCTCGCCTCCTGCGCCCGGCCAGCCTCCTCCGCCGTGAGGAGGTCCAGCCTCTGCAGGTAGCCAATGATCTCCTCCAGGAACTGTGGGGAGATGGACCTCATCAGCTGCCTCCGGTAGCGACTGACCCAAGCCTCTGCAGGAGAGGAGAGCAGGAGAGTTGGGGCTCGTGCAAGCTCTGGGCACGCTGCTCGGCAGCTTTCCGCATCCATGCTGCTGCCCTGGGCACCACTCACCTTCCATCAGAGGCGTCCCGTGGCATCGGCGGTCCCGGGGCGAGGAGCACCGTGTTCACAGCAGTGTGGCCGTCAGCCTGCACCCACCACCGTCCCATGGACCGCCCAGCAACCCCGGCAGGCGGCACGTCAGCCCAGGCTCCTGCTTCCACGCTCAGCCTTTATCCATCCTCCTGCGGGAACAAGAGGAGCAGCGTGGCGGGGAGCTGCTTTGAGCTAACACTGCCTTCCCCACCACCAGCACGCCTGCACTCAGCTTTGCCCTACGTGGTCCTCTGATGCTAAAATCCAGCAGTGTTCATCTTGGCTTCTGGCTCAGATCAGCCAGGAGATCATACTGCTGTGGGCTCGGCCGCCCATCGTGCTGCAGCATCCTGCCTGCCTGCCCACACCTCACGTCCTGCAGGCTTGGTGCCTTCCCCAGCACCGTTCTGCAGCTGCCTCTCTCGGGCATGCTGTGATTGTGCTAACTGCTCTTACAGTGACACCCCCCTGCCATCTGCAGAGCACCTGGCAAGCATCTGGGTGCCAGCATCGTCACCTGGGAGCCAGCAGGACTGCACACTGCTTGAGAATTTCCTTTGTGTTGTGAAGGAAGTTGTGGGGCAGCAGCAGCAGAGCGACAAAGGGCCCGTTTCAGTTTCAAAGCTACCTACGTCCAGGACCAGCATTACAGCGTGCAGGTCGGTGGCAAACACCACATCCTGTTGCAGAGCTCTGCAGATGCTCCATTTCGGCAGCACCTACCTGCTCCCTCCCCCTTGTCTGCTGCAGATGAGTGCCAAACCGCTCACCTTTTGCTGGTTTTTAAGTGCATCTGGTCACAGAAACCAACTGTTTTGAAAGCAGACAGCAGAGGTGAGGAGGGAAATACCCCCTTGCCTTGAGCTCCTGGCTTTATCTCTGTTCACACTTCACACTGTGCTGCAGCTCTCCTCCAGCCCCGAAGGCATCTCCACAAGCCAGCTGCATCCAGGTGGGAGCTGCTCAGCCTCAGCACTGCCTGAGCACGGCAGCAGTGCAGACACACATCCCCGTGCCCTGGCACAGCACCAGGGCTGTGCAGATCCATGCCATTTCACCCCGAAGTGTGCCAGGCAGCTGCTCTGCCAGGAGGGACGCAGATGGGGCTGTGTTTGCCCAAACCTGCTCCTGAGCAAAGGACAGTGGTGCTGCCGTGCCAGCAGGGACAGCAAGCTCTCACTTCCTTTGCTCAGACAAACCTGACCTCTTCCATAGGGAAAGGATAAATATAGCTCAGAGCAAGAGAACCTAGTGGAGTTTCTCATCCATGGTGCAAAGTGAGGATGCTTGGGGCATCCTCTTTGCAGTCTCTCCTGTTCATCCTCTTGCCAGGAGATCCATGTATGATTTATATCTCCCAATAAAAAAAACTTAGTGGTGAGGCTCCAGCAGCAGCCCAGCCCTGCAGGAGGGAGGAGCAGGCTCAGCATCTCCCAGAGTCTGTGTCCTGTAAAGTTTGGTGAGCATCCAAGAGGCCAAAACAGCCCTCTCCCGCAGCCCATCGCTGCCTCCCTGCTGGCAAACCCTGGTGTGGATGGGATGTTCCCCTGTAGGGGAGGGAGTGCTGCTTTGAGCTGGCTCTGAACCCACAAACTTGCCCTCCCAGAGGGAAAGCTGGGTCCCCTGCTCCTCCTTGGCTGCCCAGCTCCAACCCCTGGTTGCAGAGCTCCGTGCTCCCCGCTGGTTGCGCTTCCTCAGCTGCCTCGCTTTTCATCCCCCAGGCAGCCCCGTGGTCAATTAAGATATTGGCATAAATTAAATGAGCTCAGTGAGAACTCATAAGGAAATTGTCATTCTTTAATGTCTTCTGGTCTCTAAGCGGCCTGAAAGCTTCCATTAAATCTTTGCACACAGCAGTCGCTGGGTTTCTCATCTTCACGCTGCACCCATTGACGTGGCCAAAATGAAAGGGGTTCCTGCTGCCTGTAGGCAAGTTTCCTTGTCATCCTCCGAAACACGGCTGGCTGGCTGGGAAAAGCCCTTTGATGGGGGGAACTTGCTCAAAGGCCAGACGTTCTTGAATCATGCCTCCTGGTGCTACATCCAAATGTAATCCTGCTGCTACAAACCAGCAGCCGTGGCTCAGCTCAGCCAAAGGCATCCAACAAAAAGAAGAAAGCAGCGGAAGAAATGACGCAGTGGCAGCATTTTTTCTCTACTTTCTGTACAAAAGTTTCCCGTGGCTGCAGCTCCAGGGCTGGTTTACTCCTGGGGCCCAGGAAGGTGACAGTGCTAGGTATCTACATGGGCCAGGAAGCTGCAAACAGCGCATGCCTGTGGCAGCAGGGACCCAGCCATGCCATGGGGCCGTGCTGCCTTCAGAGGGATCCTGCATCGCTGGGGGTGTCCCAGGAGGGGTGCCACCAGACACGGGGCTCTGGGGACACGGGGACCATTGGCTGGGGTGAGCGGGGAAGCAATGTGTGAGGAGGCAACCCCAGGGACACAGCAGAGTGGTTTGCTTTTACCAGTGCTTGTCTTGCAACTGAAAATTTGCCCATCTGAGGATGTCCGGTCAACACCTGTGTGTTCTCTTAGCAGAGCTGCGGCCACACCTGCTACATCCCTCACAGCTGGGGGCAGACGGACCACGTATACAGCCAGCCAGCCCCCACCGCTGCCACATCTCCCTGCCTGCATCCAGTCCCTGGCACCAGAAAATGGGATCAAGACACGACTGCTTCTGCTCGTCTTTGGCTCTGTGGAGGTACGCTCCTGTTCCTGGAAGGTCAGCACAAAACAAAAGAAACTCTCTGAGGGGTCAGCAATGAGGGACGGTGCCGGGGTGGTGGCAGCAGGAGGTGGCTGGAGGTAGCAGCATGGTGCTGCTCTCTGCTGCTCCCGGCCTCCAGCGTCTTCCCCTTGTGATGGGGAGGCTTGGGTTTTCGTGCAGCACCCATCCTACCCCGGGACGAGCGTGCTGCGTGCCGCTTGCTGCTCTGTGCTGGTAGAGGCAGGGCTGCTGCGAGCCTCATCGGAGCCAGAAAACCCTGCAGCTCCAGGCTGCGCTGCTCAGCCCCAAACCCGCCTGCAACAGCCGTGCTGTCAGCGCACGGTCGTGCTCTCAGCGCACCCAGCAGGGGTTTGGGCCCCTGCACACACAGCAGGCCTGGTAGAGCTGGTAACCCTTCTGTGTGCGGTTTGGTGAGCGACGTGCAGAGCAGCGTGCTGCAGGGGCTGCGGCTGGTGCCGAGCTGTGCTGCCTGGGGAGCTGTCCTGTGCTGCCTGGAGGGGACTGGTGCAGCACATAGCCTCTGTGGGCACCAGGCTGCCTGCATGTGGGAAACAATGGAAGATGGCTGAGCTGCAGTATTTAGGAACATTACAAAGCTTCTCACGCCGGGGAGTTGGACCAGATGACCTTTAACAGTTCCTTCCAACTCAAACAATTCCATGACTCTATGAGTCTATGCCCCCCCATCTCATCACTGCTGCGCTGGGGCTTGCTGGGTGCCAGGTGAGCTGCAGGCAAGATGAGGTGCTCCGGGCCCAGCACTGAGCCCTGCATCGGGCCCTGCCGCCCTCGTGCTTGCTCTCCCCAGGCACAGGAGCAGAGCAGGCAGCCTGTCTCCCACCATTTCCTGGCGTGTGTCTCAGTGGCATCCTGCTCTGGTGGTCCCCAGGGCGGGCCACACATACCCCATGATAATGGGGACTCGGGGCCATAGGAAAAGCCAGAAGCAGGAAAGTCCCCCTGCTAAGGTTACGTGGGAGGTGCTAGATGCTCTTGCCGCAAGGCTGGAGGCCTTCCCACCGATGCATCACTGAGCAGCACAGGACGCTTTTGTTTTTCCCCCTGCTTGGTTACTGAGCAGCTTCCTCAACCCTAATTGGGGGCAGCTTCCTCAAGAAGCTCAAGAAACGTCCAGGCCGATGCCTGCAGCCTGTTTGAGGGTTTGAGCAAATCCTCAGGCACGAGGTGGGCTGCCACCTTTTGGCAGAATGGAAAAGAATTCCGCTGAAGCAACGGAGCATCTCCTGCACCATACCCAGTGACAAAACCTGCCGATCTGCAGGTGATTCACCCACCTAAGATCACACGTGACTTTAGGGTGCCGCCTTGTTTTATTTTTACTGTTTGGATTTCATGTTAGCCAAAATGATTGCACCTACAGAGTGAGATTCCTGCCAGCCCTGCGTTACCAGAGGACTTTCTCAACAACCCAAGTGTTGTCCTGCAGGACCCTGACCACGGCCCAGGACACACTTCAGCACAAGCACATGCACAGCCAATGGGAAAGCAGACCCTCTGCCCGTGAGCAGTTCCTGCCTCTCTTGCCTAGAAGACATCTGTTTATCAGCACAAGCACTGAGCACCAGCAGCAAGGTCAGCGAGATCAGGCTGAGCTCTGGCAGGAGGCAGAGCTCCAGGTGCTGCACTCTGGGGACAGCAGCCACGGGCTTTGGTCACAAAGTGCCTGCCCGAAGCTGCAAGCCCCAAACTAGCTGCAAGCTCTCAAGAAAGAAACTTTTCTGCAACTTTGGGCATCCTTTGTGCCACCATCTCCCCAGCCCACCCCAAATGATGCGTGTCTGGCCTTGGATAACCCTTCCACATCATGCTCAAACCACAGGCACTGCAGCAGCAGTGGTGACAGTGACAGCAGCCAGCCCCTGCCTCTGGCTGTCCCACACCTGCCGGGCTCATGGTCTGAAGTGCTTAAACAAGAGCAGGATTAAGCCTCACACACCAGCTGTCTGGGACCCAATACACAGCACAGCACGCCGGGCACAGCCACGCTGCTGAGCCCATCACCTCAACCTGCACCTGATGCCTGTGGTTCACACATCGGGTTTGGGCATCCCCATGTGCAAAAAGAGCCTGAGGAGGCACTGGGTGCTGAGCCTTCGGCCTCGCTGTCTCCTGCTGAGCTCTGCGGGGACGCGGTGGTCCTGACCCCCAAAGAGGGACACATGGGTGCAGCTCAGCTTTCCAGCTTTGATCGGGCTTCAAGCCAGACGCAGGAGCCCGACTCGCCCTTTGATGCTCTGGGCTCGCAGGCAGCATGATGAAATTAAGGATCCTTATCTCATCCTGTTTATGCTACGTAAGTGGCATGTTCTATTTATGCTACATTTCTTTGGCTGTTTTTGAAGAAGAATGAATTCATCTAAACAGCTCTAACATGGGGGCAGACCCCGGAGCTGCGTGAGAAGATCCTCTGGCTCCATGCAGGCACCCAGCAGACAAGGGAACGGGATGGGTGATGTGGGACAGGTCCCCATAGGTGCCTCCACTGCGTAGGACGGCTCCCAAACCTCCCCATTGCTGGCTGGGAGCAGAGAGCTGGGACATCACGAGCCGCAAAACCAGCACCACAGCAAATGGCTGCCACAGAGATGGCTGCAGCATCTCAACCCTGCACCAGGCAGCCAAGTGACATGCCTCTGCCCCACATACCCCAGGTGACAGCTCCAGCAAGGCCTTACCTTGGCACTGTGACAGCTTCCCCAGGTCCCCATGCAGGCAGGACGGGCGGGAGGACATCCTAGTGCGGGTGGGAGCATCCCCCAGGTCCTTCCATGGCTCCAGATCTTCACCTTCTTGTTGCCCGGATGTTGGAGCACAAGGCACAAAATGGAAGCTGGGCCTCAGCCCCTCCGGGAGCAGTGCCTGGGGAGGTGGCCACCCCGTGCAGCGCCGTGCCAGCCCCGCTGCTCTCGTCGTTCTCACCGCTCTCCTCGCCCCTTCCTGCCGTGGGCCTTGCTCGATCTTCCTTCCTGTGGCTGCTGCGTATGCAAATTGAAGCACCGGCCTAGCGAGAAATCCACAGCCCCAGCTGCCACAGCTCGGCCGAGCCGAGTCCAAATGAAAACAAATCCCCCAAGCAACGCCACGGGCTCAGCTTTTGCCAACAGAGCCCAGGAGCTGGTGCTGCCCACAGCCCCTTGCAGCCCCAGGGCATCCCAGTGCAGTGTGCCCTCACGGCCAAGAAGGCTGGTGGTGTCCTGGTTGACCAACAGTTGGCCAGTGTTTGACCATGAGCCATCCATGTGCCCTCCTGGCCAAGAAGGCCAGTGGTGTCCTGGTTGACCAATGGTTGTCCAATGGTTGACCATGAGCCAGCAGGGTGCCCCAGTGGCCAAGAAGGCCAGTGGGACCTGGGGCACATTGCAGAGAGGTCAGCAGGTGAGGGAAGTGCTCCTCTGCTCTGCTCTTCCCGAGGAGTCTACATCTGGAGCACTGCGCCCTGTGCTGGGCTCCCCAGTTCCAGGCAGACAGGGAACTGCTGGAGAGAGCCCAGCAGAGAGTGCAGAGATGGGGGATGCCTGGAGCACGGTCCTGACGGGGCCATGAGAGCCCTGGGGCTGTTCAGCTGGGGAAGAGAAGGCTGAGGGGGGATCTGATCCATGCTGAGCGATATCTAAAGGAGCGAGGACAGCAAGCTGGGGCACGGGCAAGGCCAGCCCCTGTGTGCATGCAGCACCCAGCCATGCAGAAAGCGACTCTTGCCATTATTCCTCCCCTCACTTTCTATAATTTACCAGACAGCAATACTTGCAAAAATAAATAAAGGATGAAATCAATTCTGCCAAGAGATGCTTAAACTTCGAGAAAACGTAGTGCAGCCCTAGGCAAAAAAAAATGCACTTGGCCAAGTGCCTGAGAGTGCTCAGAAAGTCGCCTCGGAGCTGAAGGTACTGCCCAGGGCGCCGGGCCGAGCCGAACAGGGCCGAACGGAGCCGAGCAGAGCCGAACGGGGCCGAACGGAGCCGAGCCGAGCCGAACGGGGCCGAACGGGGCCGAGCCGAGCCGAACGGGGCCGAACGGAGCCGAGCCGAGCCGAACGGGGCCGAACGGAGCCGAACGGAGCCGAGTCGAGCCGAACGGAGCCGAATCGAGCCGAACGAAAGCATCAGGGCGGGGCAGGGCGTGAGCCGGGCGGAGCCGAATGTATCCGGGCGGAGCCGAACAGAGCCGATCGCAGGCAGGGCAGATTGCCGCGCAGTTGAGCGGTGTTGGAGGTGCGCGAGGTGAGTGTCCCGCTCCGCCCGGAGCTCTTCCGGGGCCGGTCCCGTCGGGCCCCGCTGTCCGTGCCGGGGCAGCCCGGCCGCGGGGATCTCGGTCCCACGCGGTCTCCGTTTCTCGCCCCGCAGCTCGCCATGGCCGCCAAGAAGCTGATCGTGGTGTTCGGGGCCACCGGTGAGTGCGGGGCCGGGGCTCCGGGGCTGTGCCTCGCGGCGCGGTGCCTCACGGCCCGGTTCCCTCCCAGGGGCGCAGGGCGGCTCCGTGGCGCGGGCTCTGCTGGAGGACGGCACGTTCGCGGTGCGCGCCGTGACCCGCAGCCCGGGCAGGAAGGAGGCGGCGGAGCTGGGGCGGC
This sequence comes from Numida meleagris, assembly GCF_002078875.1. Classification (NCBI taxonomy): domain Eukaryota; kingdom Metazoa; phylum Chordata; class Aves; order Galliformes; family Numididae; genus Numida; species Numida meleagris. Next base: position 13,219,190 of record NC_034421.1, on the reverse strand, counting down.
TGGGCGCCGAGCTGGTGCGGGCGGACCAGGACGACGAGCGGTCGCTGGAAGGGGCCCTGGCGGGCGCCTACGGGGCCTTCGTCGTGACCAACTTCTGGGAGCACTGCAGCAAGGAGAAGGAAGTTGCGCAGGTAGCGGCGCTCGCTTTAAGCGGGACCCCGTGCGGAACGGCCTGGGAGGGGGGTGCGGCCCCGCGGCATCGCGCGGTGGGTGCCCGGTTACGGTTCTTCTTGTCCTGGGTTCGGGCATCCCAGGCAGGAAAAAGTCGTGAGGGTTCGTGAAGGAATCAGGCCCCGGTCTGTGCGAGGCCGAACTCTGCTCCTTGATTCCTTGGAGCAGCGGCTCCAAGATCTGGTGCCCTCGGGGAGCAGCTGGGTGCCACGAGGTTTGGTACGGAGCAGAGCGCTGCCCGGGAGCGGGCAGAATGCCCCCAGAGCTTCCTGGGCTGAGCCGCAGCCACCTGCACTCTGCTGCACTTGCCGTGGTGGGGCCAAAACGTGCTGCAGAATCAGAAATCCCAGAGCCTTTCTCAATGGGAGGAATTCACCCTAGGGCAAGCTTATGGTTTCGGAAGGTAAGATTTGCCAGGGCAGGTCCTGGCGTGTCCTCGGGGCTGGTGTTTGGGCGCTTGGTGGAGGAGTTCCTGGTCCTTCTGATGCAGGGTGGTGTAAGCGGAAGACTCTGCTCCACCTGGCCGGGTCAGGCTGCTGGGTGTGCTCAGGCCTAAGTCCAGCTGCCACCTCAGGTGCTGAGGAGCTTGCTCAGCTGGTGTGCTGGGCACTGCCCTGCTGCCCAGTGCAAAGGGAGAACAAGGGGTGTGCGGGGACGAGAGCTTGTATGCGCAGCGAGGGAGCCGTGCCCTTCCTCATGGCTGGCATCACTTCACGCAGGGGAAGCGGCTCGCTGACCTGTCGAAGCGCCTGGGTTTGCGCCACGTGGTGTACAGCGGCCTGGAGAACGTGAAGAAGCTGACAGGGGGCCGCCTGGAGGTGCTCCACTTTGACGGCAAAGGAGAGGTGGAGGAGTACTTCCGAGCCATCACCGTGCCCATCACATCCGTCCGGCTGCCGTTCTACTACGAGAACTTCCTGTCCAGCTTCAAGCCCCAGAAGGCCCCACAGGGAGACAAGTTTTTACTGGGTAAGATGGGATCTCAGCTCTGCAGCTCACGGTCTCTAGTGCTCTTACAGTGCACCGTGCTCCCTGGGCTGGAGAACATGTCCCTTCCGTGGGCTCCTCCACAGGGAGCAGCGTGACCACAACCCCATGTGCTTCTGTTCCCACTGGTGGGGTCTTACCTGAGACAGTGGTCCCGCCCTGCCTGGAAGCTAAAAATCTGAGCTACAAACCTATGCCCCAGCCTGTGCCAGTATCTCTGTGGCTGGTGTTTGACTAGGGTAGTCACAGCACCGCTGCAGACTGATGGGGAGGGGAAAGGAGCATGTCCTGGTTTGGCAACAGCAAGTTGTGGCTGCCCTGTGGTCCTTTGGGCCTGTTTGGAGGTCTGCAAGTAATTAGTGAGACCCCGGTGCTGAGGGCTTCCCTGCAGGTCCCAGGGTGTCACAGAACAGCCCAGCTCCCTGTGCTGTGACCTGTGGAGATCAGAGGTGAGGCTGCAGGTCCAGGTGAGTCGTGTTGCTGCTCTGACTGCAGAGGCAATGGTCTCCTTGCGCAGCCCAGTGTGTGCTTTTGTGGTTTGGAATGCCAGTGCAGTGCTCTTGGCTTTCCCTCACCTTGTGTTCAGAGGCCAGGTGCCAAAATCTCAGACCGTGTGTCCTGGGAGCTGGGCTCCCTGGCAAAGGGCAGTGCTCTGACTGGGATCAATCTCTCCCCTACAGGTCTGCCCATGGGGGACATCCCCATGGATGGGATGGCAGTGGAGGATTTGGGGCCCGTTGTGCTCAGCCTGCTGAAGTCCCCCGAGCAGTACATAGGCCAAGTGATCGGGCTCAGCACTGGCAAGCTCACCGTGGCGGAGTACGCCGCTGCCTTCTCCCAGCAGACAGGCAAGACCGTGGAAGACTCCAAGGTAGGAGGTGTCCCTCGGTGTGTTGGATGCTCTCGAGGTGGGGGGAAGCTGGATCAGAGCCCTGCAGCCTGCCTTGAAGGAGGGGCTGGGGCAGTGGGTAGGTGGTCCCCCTGCCTTTCCAGCAGCTGGGTGCTCTGGGTCCATGTAGCTGGGCTGCCGGTGGCTGCTGGCGGACGTGGGGGCAATGTAGGAGCACACTCAGCCTCTCCTGTTGGTATGGAATAGTAGGGGCTCCGGTTGAGGTTCTGAGCATGGACAGCAGCAGCAAATTGCTGCCTCTGCCCTGGCACAGCTGCAGCTCTTCACCTGCTGGCAACATCAGGAGCTGCTGGGGTGGAGGGCCCTGACAGCCCCTTGTATGGGTTTGTTACAGCCCAGTGCTCAGTCCAGGATGCATCCTGCTGCCCATGTGCTGCTGGAGTGCCTGCTAGGGTCAAAACTGCCTTGTCACTGTGATGGCACGTTTGTGGTGTGCCTGGGCAGGCCTCGCTTGACTAAGGGATAACGGAAGTGTGAGGTCTCCAGGCACTGCCACGGTAGAGTGATTGTTATTGGGGCTGGGCACCTAGATAATAGGTCTTTGCTGCTTGCCCCTCCCTTCAGCACCTCTTGCTCCAGTGCCTCTGTTTTGCACCGTCACGGTGACTCTCAGTGCGCCTAGAGTTTTCTTTTGTTTCTCCTTTGTGCTTTGGTTGTGCTGCTGTGCTTGGGCAACTGTTTTAACAGGCAGGTTATGCGGCAGCTTTCCGCTTTGAGGACAAAACACCTCTGATTCTCTGCAGATTTTCCTCTCCCAGGGACAGACGAGCAGCCCTTTTCTTCCCAGGCTGCCTAAAGGCTTCAGCACAGTGCAGAAACAGTGATTTGGGCAGGGACAGCGTGTCCTATGGGACCAGCTGGCAGCCTGTGATGCTCGGGCTCACGCGGACACCCCAAGCAGTGTTTCTATAGGGGCTCATCCACAGCTGTGCCTTGAGG
>NC_034421.1:13160687-13215988 GCF_002078875.1 Numida meleagris | reverse complement strand
CTGTTTTTCCTCAATTCTCTTTGCAGATCACCCCAGAGGAGTACGAGAAACTTGGCTTCCCTGGGGCAAAGGAACTGGCCGAAATGTTCCGCTTCTATGCCCTGAAGCCAGACCGCAATGTGGAGCTGACCATGAAACTCAACCCCAAGGCCCGCACCTTCCAGCAGTGGCTGGCTGACAACAAGGCTGCTTTCTGACCTCCTGTTCTCCAGCCTTCCACCCGGGCTCCTGCAGCCATAGCAGGAACTGGCCATGGGCCGTGCAGCTGATGGCTAGTGCTTGGGGGCTGCCTTACAGGGGCAGCGTGCTGAGGGGAGAGGTGGGAAGAGCTTTGCTGTGACTGCTTGGTGGAGACTGCTTCCAGACAGCTGCAGGCAGACCGGTGGGAGAAGCACTACTTTGCACACTATCTTGAGGGAGGTGTTTAGTGATTTGAGGTGTTTTCATGTCTGTGGGGTGGTGGCTTAATTTCCCAGGATCACTTTTCCTAGGCAGCTCTAAGCACAACGTGGCGCACTCAGCTGTCAGCAGCTCTGTGCCCAGAAAGGCAGTGCCTTCTCTCAGACCTTCCAGGTACCCCCAAACCAGCTCTGGTTTCTCCTTGGACCATGTTCAGGCATCACAGGTAAGCCAGCAGACACAGCAGCACACTTGCCCTGCGTTAGCATCACCCTGGCAAAGAGGTGTCCTTAGCCTGTCAGTGCTGGGGGGACTGTGCTGTGTAACCCCACAGCTGTGCTGCCAGGCTCCTGCTGAGAGCCTCATTCCTCAAGCGACACAGCTCTCAGCAGCTGCAGCCCGGCCTCTGGGCTCCCGGGACCAATTTCAAACACCACCCTCATTAGCTGAGTAAAACTTCTGCCAGATTGTCCAACCTTGGCATTTAAGACTCATTTAAAAAGCTTTCCTCACCATCCCCAAAGGTATCATTGGGGTAAGAGCTCTGGGACGTGGCTGTTATTGTGCTTAAGAGTCAGCTGCAGCCATGAGACAGCTGTTCTGTTATCTAGCCCTGCCCTCTCAGTCCTAGCCCCAGCAACAGCCAAACCAGCAGAGGAAGGAGGTGTGAAGAGTAAACAAGGCAGCAAGGCACAGCACATGTTAAATATCTTTATCAAGTCCATCTTATTTACATGAATACAGAATCACTTTACAGACTTCAATCAGGAGGCAACGCGTGCTTTATTTCAGCAAATTAAGGGCAAGACTACGACGTTCTCGTTGAACTGATGGATTAGTATGTGGGCTGATGGTAGCTGCACGGTACAGCAAACAGCAGGGTACATTAAACCATGAAAATACTCACTGCAAGAGCTCAACTCCACCTGGTAGGAGTGATCCGCTTCACCTGTATTCTCACACTTGTAAGATCAATGACTTTTTGACCAATCGTTTATGCTAGGGGTGTTGTGCTAATGTAATAAAATAGTTTGGGCATACTGGCAGAGGTTGGTGATTAACTTTCACCCCTTCAGAAGCAACAATGCCTGGATTGTGACTTCAGTTAATGGGGGTGGGTGCAGAAGGAAACCTGAAGCCAAGTGCAGATTCCATCACTGCGGGAGATCAGCAGGACTCAGAACCCCCAGAGCTGCTGAGGGAGCCTGGGCAGCTGGGCTCTGATGGGCCCAGCAAAAGGGAGACTGTGTCACGAAGACAATGGTAAAAGTCACTGAGGCACCAAGCCTCCTAGGAGAAGATAAGCTGTGCCCAGTTCACACAGCACATCTAGCATCCATAAGGGCACCTGAGTGAGCAGCAGCAATCTCAGGCTGCGTACAGCAAACTGCTCTGTGCTAGATGGACAGTTTTTATTTCACATTTCCACTGCTTTGGATTCTAAACAATTTTTTTTTTTACTGTTATTAACAAATAAACTTCCAGTGGCAGTAGGGACAGTGGAGCAGCCTCAAGAGATATCCCCATTACTACAAAGCTGGCATTTTCCTTTGTTACCATTTCCTAGGACAGTGGGTTGCTCTGTATCATGATGGTGGTTGGTGCCTCAGTGGTTTGCAGCCCCTCCAGCTGGGATTCTCAGTGTGCTACCGACTGACATCCTTCACTCTCCAGCACCCGCTGCCAGGATCCATCCCCAACTGCTTGGATGATCTGCTGCTGCTGGCTCTCAGTTTCCAGTAGAACGTTTCCCTGCAATTTAAGGAAGCAGAATGTTAAGGTTTTCCTGAATGCATCAGCCTGAAGTGCACACCCCCTCCAGACTGTCATAATTACAAGCACAGGAGTGAGAGCACCTCACACCCAAACTGCAGTCATGCTTTGTTAGTTACAGCGAAGATAAGCTCAGAGCTGACAGCGAGAGGAAGCTGAGACCCTGCAATCCAGAAGACCAGTCTGCTATGGCTGAAGAGATGTTTTCAAGCCTGCAGAGCTCCCTTAGAGCACCCCACCACCAACTGAAAGGCAGCTGGGCCCTGAGGTACAAGGCTGCTCATTTGTGTAACATGGGATTTGTTGAGCTTTCCAGGACTGCTGATCCTTCCTGGCAGGTTCTGGTGCTGTCAGCCCACGGTAGGGGTGAGCCCAGCCTGAGGACCAGCACTGGAGGTTCTGCAGGCCTGCCTGCGCCTCCCAGCAAGCCCCTGCATGGCAGAGGCAGCAGCAGTGCCCAGCCCTGGCTCCCCAGCTCCCAGGAACACCCTCAGTGCTTTGAATCAGGTACTGGCACTGTGTGGGCAAGTGCTTCCAGGAAGCAGGGCTACAGGGGAAGCTAGCAGCCTCCCTGCAGATGGATCCAGCATTTCCCTTCTTGGTGCAGCAGCAATGCAGTTTGGTTTCTGGCTTTTTCCTCCAGGTCACACAGGACAGCTAGGGCTTCTCACATCAGTGGCTGGAAGGCCTGAGGCTAAGGAAGAAGCAATGCTGTACTTTTGCTTCTTGTACCTCCCAAGAACTGCAAATTCTGCTTAGTGCGAGGGAAAGACGACAATAAAACACAAGAGGCTTCCTACCTCAGATGGGGTATCAGGAACTAAACATTTTCTTAAGTTTGGAAAGGAATCCCTCCTTGTTCTCCTCAGCCTCAGGCCTGTCAGCACTAGCCGTGGCCCTGCCACCTGGACACAAACAGCAAAGGGCTGCAGTCAGATACATTCCTCAGGCCGCTACACCTCCCACCAGCAGCCAACACCCCTGACAAAGGGAGAGGGTTATTCTAGAGTGGAAACAGTCAAGCCAGCTGATTTTGCCAGCATCCTCACACTCGGACACCTCTGACCACGAGTGGCCACCAGTGCTGTGCCTGGCAGCGAGCCACAGGAATTGGGGCCACTTGCAGTGGAAGTGCTGCACAGCCTGGAGCCCAAAACTCCGAGAGAAGAATGACACTGGTCCCTGTCCCCAGCCCTCCAACCAGCAAGGGAACTCCTGTGCTGCACAATCAAGCCAGGGGCCTGACAGGCTTTGAACACAAGCACATGGAAGTGAGAGTCTGCCACTGAAAGCAAGTTGGTGACTTTACTACACTCGGATGTCACCTTATGGAAGAAAGACCTACACTGATGGTCCCTGAAACTGTCTGCCCATGCTTCATTGTCTGTGTCGCCTCTAGTGCAAAGCAGTGTGAAACCACAGTGGGAGCCTGTCACGAGTCATTCTCGTGCATCGAGGAGAAACTGAACACAGGCTAAAGTGAAAAAGGCTACAGGTATTTCAGAACAAGTGTCTAGATAAGGAATCATACTAGCAGCAGCCAGCGAGTCCTTCCTATTTAACAAAAGTCCTTAGAAGCTTTTTGCCCTGAGAAGTGGCTACAGAAAAAACAACAGCAAAAAACCCAACACTATTTGCTACTCTGCTTTATCTGCAGTTTGTCAATAACAAAAAACCCATATCTTCCTCGAGCTTTCTTTGCACACAGAGGACACAAAGCCCAGCCCTCCCCATCCTCCCCCAGCTGACTCTCGAGCTCAGCCTGATGCAATGCTGTGACATCCTCAGGCCTGGCACAATGCGCTTCCATCAGCTCGGGGCTTTCTCCCTGAACAAGGACAACGTTCAGCAGCAGCCTGTCTCTGAACTGCGAACTACTGGCATTGCTTTTAATCCAACTTGTTGCTTAATTGTGTTTAAGAGATCTCTGCCCTTCCCCTCAAGATTGATCTTTAATGTTTACTTGCAGTGGAAAAAACAATCCCATTAAGTTTTGTGTTATCAAAGCACAAAAGATTGGTAAGTATGGTATATTGCACCTCCCAGTACCCTGAACTTCAGCCTACGTCCTCAGGTTTTAGCGTGTGATGTAGAGAGGACCTGAGTTTCCAAGATCATTTGGCAGCTTTGACTCCTTTGCCCAGCAGTACACAGTCATAAATGCCCTTTTTGGTTTCAGACAAGAACAAACCACAATCTATCAGGCATTACAAAGCTCACTGTTCCCATATGAGCAAAGAAAACATTGGTTTGCTAGTAGAAAAGATATAACAGTTGTCTTGCCTGACTGCTGGATGAATATTTTGTCGTTAGCTGCTGTAAGGGAACTGTCAGGTCACAGCTTGAACAGGTGATTGAGCACCAGGTGAAGGGGAGTAGCTGCTGGCCCAGGGAGCACAGGAATTGTTTGCACCTGTGCTCCCCATGTGACCAGAAGGGGTGGACCCAGGGTAGGGTGGAGCTCCCCTGGGCTCATATAAGGCTCAGCCACTGAAGGGAGAGCATCTCTTGGATGTTTCCTGAGGAGGAGTGCTACACAGCCAGTGAGCCCCTTCACCAATTGGGTGAGTTCAGCTTTTCTTTCTGCCTATGACTATTGGCCTACCTGCAGATACTCTGCCTGGTATGGCCAAGAACCTGTCAGAAGTGATTTGCTTCTCTGTGAGCAGAACAGCTGCTACTGATGCCAGATATGTGTCCACTGAAACCTGAGACACAATCGCTGGGTCCAGGGTTTTAATCTGGAGCTGAAAAAGCAGCTTTACGAAGCTCCCAGCTGACTTCATGATCTCTACCATTCTTGATGCTGACTGGAGCCAATGCTCAGCACCAATGAACACTTCTATCCAAGGTTTCCCCATGTGCACAGAGTATGGCTCAGAGCAACCTTGGCAGCAGTGTTCCCCTTCTGCTTTCAAGGAGAAACATCCCTGCTGCAGTCAGAAGCAAGCACTGAGAAGAACAGATTCTCATGCAGACAGCTGGCCTGAAGCACGTTCCCCTTCTCCACCTCTGCAATGAAGAGAAGTTACTTCTGGCACAGGAGTAAGAGCAGGCAGCAGAAGGCATTCATCACTGCAGGGAGACTCACCAGAACTTGTTGGGACCCTGGAGTATCTCAGCACCTACCCTTTGTTCACAAAAGCTTTGGCCAGTAAATAGCCAAGTAATGCTTCCTGGGAAGAGGCTGCTTCCTTGCTTTATGCTACAGCCTATTAGCATCACATTAAATGACTTCTAAAATAACATCTGAAGGCCACCTCAGCTCACCTTCCAGTGCTTGAGCCCTCAGGAAGCACTGAGCACTCCCACACCAGCTCCATGGGGAAGGGACGCATGCCCAAGCTCACCTGATGCTGTATTTGTGACTCCATTCACTGTGCCATCCACATCTGTCTCATCCTCAGCATAGCTCATCATTAAGGCTCTCTGGCGATCCGTCAGCCTCCTGCAGGTCAAAGACAGAGGCCCTGGTAATGGCTGCCTTCAGAGACATGTACTTACAGCTTTCCTTAATGTCCTCTGGCAGTAAGCACAAGAGGCAGCTCCTGGAAGTACAGGATTAAGACTTCAGGCATACACTGAGGATCCCTATGGTGCTCTTCATATGAGCAGTCTATAAAGAATAAGACCAGTGGGGGAGGAGAGATGTGACCCACTGCTTTTCACCCCCCCAAAAAAAAAATCTTGTAAAGTGCTGAGAGGAACTGAGTGGAGCTGCAATGGAACATCTGGGGGGCAGACCTCAGGGAATGAATTCCTTTGCTGACTGGAACAATGTAAGCTAAAAAGCTTGCTTCACTACAGGAGCAAAGGGAGGTCAGCAACAGGCAGTCTGGAAAAATAACTGCCAAGGACTTTTAAGCTGTGGGTGTAAGAGCGCAGACATGTTATAAACCAGAATGCTAACTTATGTAACTGGGATCCAGACAGAAATTGGCAGTTATCCAGGCAAATACACGGGTGCAGGGCTACCTATATATTTGCTTCTGAGATTTAGGATTTCTTACAGCTGGGTTGCCAAATTACATTTTCAAAAAAGAGTCTACTTCACATTAGAATAAAAAGCAGAGAACTGAATGTAACTGTCCAAGGAAGATTCAAAACAGATCTTGATAAAGCAGTAAGAAATCTTCATACAATCTTCCTGAGCAAGATTTCTTGGAAAAAGCTCAAGATTTCACAGAAACCTGTATTACTTACTGAGGAACTTTTATCTTTATGTGAATGTAGTGGTCTCCGTAGCCATAACTATTAACCTTGGGAATGCCTTTCCCACTCATTCGAATTTTCTGGTCAGGCTGAATACCAGGGGGTATCTGTGAACACAGAGGTGTCACGTTAATTAATCCACTGTATGCATGTATATAGTTATTACATGTTTATAATAATTTACTACTTCTCTAGAAAGATTCAAAGCAAGATGGCAAATCTAGTACACTTGTGCATCTGGACACATTCAGTGACAAAGTCAATACTGGTGGAAAAGCTTTTAAAGGACTGAGTAAAAGAACCTAGCAGAGTTGAGTAGATATTGGATGGGATTTGTCCAGCAATCCACCCAGCCCCTCCTCCCTGTGTCCCTACACAGTGAGCTGTAAAGAAGGTGTGACCAAGGGAGGTCACAAACTACCTGACACTCAGTCCTTCAGAAGTCTGAAACCTGATCCTGGTGGACTCAGGAGATTTGCATCATCTTCACAGAAAAAGAGAAGGCTCTGATGTCCCACACTGATTCATGCCAAAGCTCTTCCACATAACGGTACTTACTGTGATACTGATTGTCTCGTACAAGCCTTGACATCTGGCTGTCCCTCCCAGAACAGCCTGTGCTACTGAAATAAGGAGGTCTGAATGGATATCTGCTCCATTTCTTCTGAACACGGAACTTTTTTGTACCTAAAAGGCAGGTATTTCCATAAAACAGTGAGCAGAACGATACAAAGCTAACAAGGCAGACTGCTTTGAAAGATCCCAGCAGAAAACATCCTAGAAAGCTGCAGTCATATTCTTTACCATCCATGGTAATGACTAAGTTTAGCTTGATGTTCAGTCTTTTAGAAAAACACAGATCATTACATAACTGTAATTAGCCAGAGATTTAGGAGTATGTCTGCTTATCTCAGCAACTCCCTGCACTAATCCTGTTTGTTAGTTCATTAGAGTCAGTATGATTCTGCAGACACAAAGATGACACTGTCTTGTCCAGTGCCCTGAAAAAGGGAAAGCCAGAGGAGGAAGGCAAGAACTTTTGCAGTAGCTTCACAAACTGGAAGAGAATTAAATCCTCCTGCACCACAAAGGTAATGGAAAAAAGTTCTCATTGACAGGGGTGCACATAACAGGATACCTGCAGGAGAACAGGGCCCCAGCTACAAAGAATGTGCAAAGCAGCACTTAATGCAAATCTGCAAAAGGACACTTGAGCAGCCAGCCTTGTGTGCATTCCTGCAGCCCTCCTCAGCACTCCCACCACTGCAAGCAGAAAGCTCCTTCAAATCTCCACGTCAAATTCCCAAGGCATCGAGAACCTGCTCTGTATTTTGATGCATGTAATGATAAAGGCCTCATCCTGGAACAAGCAGCACAATTCTTCAGGAGCAGACTGAACATTACAATGCAGACCTTCTGCAAGTTCACATGGATCATGTTACCTCAGCTGTTTGACAGGATCACTTGCTCTTTCTCCTGCCATCCCCCATTCAGATTTCCCACACAACTGTGAAAGGAATAAGCAACAGACTTGGTAACAAGGAGAGCTTGCACTGTAACAATACGCACCCGGAAGGTAATGAAAATTTCCTTCTTGCCTACAGGCATCCGAACTGTCTGCCCATCCTCAACACCTGCAGTAAGAGGGGGAAAGGAAAAAAAAAAAAGAAAAAAAAGGAAAGTTACCTTGTACTGTAATCTACATGCTACTGGAATTCCTGCAGCTTTTCTGCTCTGATCCCTTGCCGTCCCACCTCAGCAGCCCCTGAGGAGCTGAGGCACAAGAACTGCCCGCAGAAAGCACAGCAAGCCCCCCTCTGGGAGGTGCAGCAGCATACAGCTGTACATCAGAGGTGATTGCTGCCTGCCAAGCAGAGGAGCAGCCCTACACAGCTTAGTAACTTCAGTCCCTATGGAATTCTTCTAGGAAACACAAGAGACTGGAGCATACTGGGCAGCCTCTACAAGCTACTGGAAAACTACATGCTGCCACCCAGGGCAGTCTCAATGAATGAAGTCTTTGGTCCCACTACTCATTTTTTTTCCCTCTGCTGACAAAAGCAAACAGCAAACTTCCCTGAGCTAAGCTAAGGCTTTCAAGATTCCTATTTTCCCCACCAACTTCAGCAAGGACAATGAGAAATGCAAGTTGACAAGATCTTTTGAAAGTTTCACTCTTCAAAACTTATCTAGAAGGATCCATGCAAGAAGCAGAACTTCATCTTAAAAAGGGCAAACATTCTTATCTACCACGTATAAGTGTATGGTCAGAAAGCTTCTCATCGTGAACACTTTCAATTACCAAGCTATCAGCTTGCTTTGCTCCTGAGATAACTTCTGCAAAGCAAAACCTCTTTACATTGCTTTGACATCCCTGGTTGGCAGAGAATAGCCATGCTTCGCAGGTAAGTGCCTTCTTGTTGGCCTAGTGGAAATAACTATAGTCACTCTTACAGATAGCAACACACAGATACAACACTAACCAGCTGGCACAGGAACTATCACTGTCTTCTTCTGTTTGGTTTGCCCCGTTCCTCGACACACCACGCACGGTGTTGTTATGATGGAAGCACGACCTCCACATCTTCGGCACGTCGATCGCATTACAAAGGGGCCCGTGTTTATTGTTTCCTAGTGAAGAAAACAGGTCATACAAATGATCAGACAGGTTTGGTACCAAGATGGCACTTCTCACTTCCACACCACCGACAGGGATCAGCCAAGCATACTTGGGTCCTCCTGATTGCACAAACCTGACAGGGCAGTTCAAGGATAGCAATACAGGGATGGAGCAGATAAGTGGCTCAAATCCAAAGATGCTGCTTGTGAGAAGCTGGAGCAGATTCAGTGGTCATATCAGAATCATATTCTGGTTTCCACTGAAAACCATCACAACTATGAGCAAGCATCTCATGGCCAGGTGAAGCGAGACAGCACTTCACCTCTACGATTTAAGGCAGAAGCAAGAACAAAGCTCCTTGCAGCACTGTTTCACAAGGCAGTGCAAACATCTGTATTCCAAGGAGCCCATGGACAAGCCTCTTTCATGAATTATTGCCACTGTCCAGGAAAAAGTTATGGAAACTAAGCTATGGACCCAACTATGAAAGTAACCCATCAGACTGAAACATATGAGGAAACAGTGGGAAAAGCCTGCCTCCTGCTCTGAGCAGCTCTACCCTTTCTGTGCTGAAAGCTACACTGGTCACACACTGACTGCCAGTTCCCATTATAAGGCATAGAAATCTAAAGAGCGAAGCTTGTTTATTTCTTTACTAACTCTAAACAACGTGTAACTTCTCATTCAGTGGTTACCCCAAAGCTATCCTCGCCTTCCTCCTTCCCCCACCCCTCAATTCAAAGTGTTCTATTTAAGTAAGTCCCAAGTAATTTCAGAATTGTTACATCACAGAAATATGGCTGACTGGACACACAGTCCCAGATGACCAAGTCATGCTTTCAGCTTGACAGAGCACGTGTTTGAAATAAATATTCCTAGTAAAGATGACATCAAGTCCATGTTAACCTGGCTTCACTCAAGATAAGCTGATGATGTTATTGGGAAACTGTGGAAGGGAGTGACTTGTGCCAAGAAAGAAAAGCCCAGCAGAACCTGTCTCTTAAGCAGAACTTACCATGCCAGTGCCATTGCAGTAGTGGCAGCGCTGCACCTTGGTACCGGGTTCGTTTCCTTTCCCATGGCACCGCTCGCAGGCATCGTTGATGTTCACCACGATCTCCTTGTTAACACCTTTTGCCGCTTGTGTGAATGTCAGCTCCATGATATACTGCACAGGAAACACTGACATCAGTCCACAACCACCCTGCGATGGGGTCTTAGGCAAACTGGAATTGGTTTTGGCCAAATATCAAACAATGCTTAAATTATATCCAGGTAATGGAGGGGAGAAGAAACAGGTGGATGCACAGCACATTCGGAAATGATCTGCCTCGTGCTGGGAAGAGTCTGTTTCATATAAATAACAAGGGGTACAAAAGGAAGGCAAACGTTATAGCAGTGATGATTATACCAGTTTTGTAAAAGAAATGATATTTAAAAATAGAGGGGAGGAAAGTAAAAGTAGAAGTCGTGTTTTTCTGTCCTCAGGAAAGGGTTTTAATATGTCCAAGCATTTTATTTAAAGGGAATACAGCAATGGGGACAGGTGGAAGCTTTCAATCCCAATGAAAGCATCTGCTCTTCCTCAATAAACTCCTTACTTGGCAAAGAAAGTCATCAGCAAAGATGACTCCACAAAACAGGAAATTCTGTTTATCATAGAAAAGTCATTTTTAGTCAGAAGTACTGAATACCAAGCATTTCTGAAGGCGTTACCTGAATCAAGGCTGTCAGTGCTTAAATAGCATTTAGCTGCAGTACAAAGAACAAGAAATAGGTTTTATAATGAGCTCCACTGCAGAGTTAAGCCAATTACGGTGAAGAATTCAGCCAATTAAGCAGTCAAATCCAACGCTGGAAGGCTTGTTTTATAGTTAAAAGGCATTGTGTGGTTTTCAGCACTGCATTACAAAGCAGACATGTAAAATAGTTCAGAGCAGGAAAGATGCCTTACAATGATAGAAATTGTTTGGCAGCACTAATCAGCATGAGTAAACACCAGATGAAGGAGATGAAGTCCACAAAAAAATACTGAGTCTAGAAGTGTGGAGAATGCATCCCATGGCTTACCAGAAATACTCCCACCCATACAATGGGGCGCTCACACACTGACGTTCTCAGAAGCAAATTCTTTGCTTAACCTCACTCTGTGACGGTCTAGTGTCACGCTCCAGCTTTTGTGGTTTTCATTTCGCACACTCAGGAAATGCACCCATGTCATACCTCCTGCGGCTGGTCAAAGACGTTCTGGAAATCTCCGAAAGAGGATCCCGAAAACTCGCCGAAGATTTTCCTGAAAAGCTCCTCTGGATCAATGGATGGACCGCTGCTCCAGTACTGGCGCCCAGCACCAGCACCTGTCGCACCAGGATCGAAACTGGCTGTCCCGTAAGCATCGTACTGCTTCCGCTTCACTTCGTCACTCAGTACCTTCAGGCAAAAGAACAGAGCCATCAGGATCCTCCTCAGATCCCAGGCAACCCAGCGAGCCCTGCGCAGCCTGTCCTGGACAGAGGCAGCCCCAGGGGAACTCCAAGCTGTCCGCATTACCAGCACTACACTGCTCAAACCTTTGCGTCGCCAAGAGGAGCATCCCACTCTTGTGATCGGATGCATTAATGAAAAGCCTCTTCTTCCATGCTGTCCTTCTTGTCATCAGTAAAATGGCAACCTCTTACTAGTTCATGATAGGCAAGAGTAACTTACATTACATCTTTGATCATTCATACATTTCTTGGAAGCTGGCAGTAAGAATGCTTGGGTAAATCTGGAAACCCGTGAGTGGCACAGCCAGCACAAAGCAAGGTGAAGAGCAGAAACACGGCACAGTGGAATGCACCCTCCTCAAAAAGCCACTACCTGCTGACTGTTTTGTTTGCTCATTTCAGATGTAATTCCACTGCAGGGACCAGCTTTCCCATCTGTGCCAGTCACTCGCTGCTAAGTAAGAGCAAAAATTTAAAGAGCTGAAAGCACGTTCAGCTAAATTGGAAATGTGGGGTAGGTAATTTGCTGAAGACACCACTGGGGCAGAGCCACTCAAGCCTAAAGTAGAACACATTGAAACTGCGCAGGCAAACACAAATAAGGAGAGGAAATATTTCCCCCCATCTAATCCAAGCGCTGTTCCAAACTTTATCCCTTTTCATGATGGCAACATGCTGCACGTTACCTCGTATGCTTCTGCCAGCTGAGCAAACTTCTCCTTAGCTTTAGGGTCGTCCTTATTTGTGTCAGGATGGTATTTCTTCGCCAGCTGGACAAGAAAAAAAAGCATTAGAGACAGAATTAATTTACTTTAGCACACCTCACACGCCGGGAGAAGCATATCGGGCAAAGCTCAGCCTTCAGCATCACGGAATCCTTTGGGCTGGGAAGGATCCCGTGCACCCGCTGCGCTGCAGGGACGCAGGAGCTCGGCACCACCCCGGCAGGGAAGCGCAGCCCGGGCCGTGCCTGGTAGTACGCCTTCTTGATCTCCTTCTGGCTGGCGGAGCGCGGCACTCCCAGCACCTGGTAGTAGTCCTCCTTGGCGCGGGCCGCGCTGCTGTGGAAGGAGGCGGCGGGGCCGCGCTTAATCCCTGCGGGAGAGCAGAGAAGAGGAGAGCGGTCGTGAGGGGGCCGGCACCCCGCAACCCCGGCACCCGCGGCCCGGCGCTCCCTCCCCGCTCACCCGCGTGATGGGGCCCGGTGCCCAGCTGCAGGAGGCGGCGGGCGGCTGGGCCGGGCGCGGCGCTGAGCCCTCGGACGAGCCAGACCAGCGGCAGCCGCCCGTCCCTGGGCCCGCGGCTCCTGACGGCGGCGGCGGCGGCGGCCGCCCCGAGCCAGCGTGAGGCGCTCCCGGCCGCCATCTTGGCCCGCGCGCGGCGCTGCGCCTGCGCCGCGTCGGGCAGACCTGCGCGTGCGTGGGAAGAGGGCGCATGCGCGGTAGCCCCGCGCCGCGGCACGGCGGGGCAAGCGGGCAGGCTGTACTGCGCATGCGCGGGGTGCAGTTAGCCTGGGCGGGAACGCGTGAGGGGAGAGCGAAGGTGTGAGGGGGAATGGGGCTGGGCGAAGCCTCGCTTCTTCTCCGCGGTCAGCGCCCGGTGTGTGCCGAGCTGCGGCCTCCCTCTCCGCCCTCGGTGGCGGCTGCATTCTCGCAGAGGTACGGGCTTCGAGTGCGGGGTATCCCTTGTGAGCCGAGGCCCAGCCGGGTCCGGTTGTGCGGCTGAGGGAGGACAGGGAGATGGCGGCCCTGCAGCCGCGCTCGGCAGTCCCTGCGGGTCCCTTCCAGCTCAGCGCGTTCTGTGATTCTTAAAGAAAACCCAGTTCTTATTGTACTCGTTGGTTTGGTCTTCCGCGTCCCCAGGCCCGCCGGTTTCCCTGCCCCGGTGCTAACGGAGCCCACGCTGCGCTCGGGCGGGGCGGCTCCTGGCAGGCCCCGCTCCTTTCTGTCCCGCCGGCGTTAGCGGGCCCGGCGCCTTTAAGCGCTCCGCGCGGTGCGGGCTCGGCTCTGCGGTGCGTGGGAGGGCTGGCAGCAGCGCCGTGGGGCGGTGTGTCGGATCCCGGCTGCTGCCGCCTGCCCGGCTCTGAAAGCCGCAGGCGACGGTTGTGCTCGTTGTTGGGGGCGGGCCGGCAGCCTCCCGGCATCCCGCTGTGTTCTGCGTGGAACAGCTGCTGGCAGACGCCGGAGGCGGCAGCCGCAGCGCGGGCAGGCAGCTGTCGGCCCGCCGAGCCCACCGCGCGCCGGCGGGGCCGAGCCCCGAACTCTCGCTCCCCGGATCCGAGCGGCCGCGCCCTGCCCTGCCCGGGCCGAGGGGCGGGGCCGAGCGGGGCGGGGCGGAGCTAAGGGCGGCGCGGCTCCGTGCGGTGCGGCGGTCCCGGCGCACCATGAACCGCTTCAAGGCGTCCAAGTTCCGGCACACCGAGGCCCGGCTGCCTCGCAGGGAGGTGAGCGCCGCGGGCACTCCCCGCCGGCCCGTGCCGGGGGGCGCGGGTGAGAGCTGGGGCTCTCCTACCGGGGCAGGACCGGCACCAACCCCGGCGGGGTGCGGCCGTGCTGGGTACCCTCGGCCCCGGGGCTGTCCGGGTCCTCCGTGTGCCATGTCCCGGGGCAGGCGGCGTCGCCCAAGCGAACCTCTCCTTGGTACCCACCCGGTGCCCACAGAGGCTCCCGACTACGGTCGCTTCCCTGCCCCGTGCAGTCTCCTCGCTGCGTCTCCCCCACCCTGCGACCCTGGCTGAGCACGACAGGCAGAGGCAGTGCATGCTGCCCACCTGGTGCATGCTGCTTGCCATACATGTGCTTCCCAGCTGGCAGCAGTAGGGCTGTGCCCGACCTGCCCGGGCAATGTGTGTGCCGGGTGGGGAAGTGTGCACGGCTGGGCACTGAGCACCGCGCCCTGCTCGTGCCACCCCGCTTCCGCAGGCAGAGAGGAAGCACTGCAGGCTGGGGCCAAGTCCCAGCACCCACAAAATCTGTGACAGTGCATCCCCTCAGCGTGTGGTGTGCAGCCGCGCAGTGCCCAGTGCTGGGCTCTGCAGGGCCCTTGCCCAGTGATGAAATTTGACAACCAGCCCTGCTGAGCAGCGTGGCCCATCCTGGCTGCGGTGGCAGGGTCTGCCCTGAGCTTGGTCGGTGCTGTCCCTGCATCCTCGTCTCCTGCACTCAGAAGGGCAGGAGAGGAGATACTCACTCAGGGATGGACTGTATCGAGTGTCACTGAGCACTACTGCAGCGTGCAGCTTGTCCTGGGCTTCTGGAGCCAGTGGGCTGGTGGCGTGGTGCAGGCTGCTCTGCTTATGCATTGTGCTGCAGCAACAGATGGGTGTGGAATGTGGTACCACTGGCATAGACTGTATGGCCTGAAGTGGGGAGCTCAGGCTGGGAGGATGATGCTGCTAAACGTCTTTTGATTTTGCTTTCTTTTAAAAAGATTTTGGCCACCAGCATGTTTATCTTGCAGGCTTTTGGCTTCAGCACTCGTTCCCTTTAACTTCCCATCCAAAACATCCTTACTCAAGACTGGCCTGTCTTATAGGAAGGGACATTGGTGACCCCTGTGTCAAATCTGGGAGCACATGGAGGCATCGGGACTGTCACAGCTCCATGGCAAAGGGCCCAGGGGTCTGGCATGGGGGCTTACAGCATCCTGCAGGCAGACACATCCCTGTCACCGTGCTGTTGACTCCTGCACTGGGGATGCTTTGCAGGGCATTGATGACAATGTGCAGGGAGTCATTTGCTCTGCTTTGGGGCTGTGTGTGAAGGGGTCTTCCGAATGGCATTTCCCATCTGGTCACAGGGAGCTGAGAACCATGACCCTGCTCCGTGGGGCAGAAGGCTTGAGTGTCGTAGCGTCACCACGTCCCTGCATAGCAGAGCTACTTGTTTACTGAGGCAAAGACAGACGCTTGACCTGACTGGATGAGGAAGAAGGATGTGAACATCAGGATTATAGCTGGGTTGCTTCTCCCCTGTGGCAGTGTGTTCTTGTGACATTTCCAGGCGTTTTATGGCTGGGGCCCCCCGACTGACCCTCCCAGTCTGGGGACGGGAGCTGCTCCCGGCATGGGAAGGGTTAACAGGCCTGTCACTGCGCTGTGTGCTATGACAAGGACCAGAGGAAGTGCTGCAGGAACTGCTGCTCTCTCAGGCCCCAAGAGGAAGCTGTGCAAAGAGAGGAAGCTCAGGTCTCTCTCTGTTTGGGGCCAAACAGCTCCTGTCCTGCAAATGGCTCTGCACAGCTGTAGGACATGTGTGTCTGCTGCAGCCATGAGGACGCCTGCATGATGCCCCGACATCAAGTTTGTGCAGGATTGGACTTGGCCCTGAGCCATGGAGCTGTGGTTGTATGTCGGTGTCACTCGGTGTCACAAGGCTCCTCGACACACTGCTGATGTTGGGGAATGAGTACCAGGGTGAGATTTTGATTCAGGAGCTGTGGGGAAGTTCTTTGGCTGTGTGTCTGCGTGGGATGTGCACTGCCGAAGGGATTTTATCTGCCATTGCCAGTGCCTCACTCAGCACAGCCCAAGAGGCCTTTTCACCATCTCTAACTCCTCACCACTAGTTTATACAAAACCCCCTGAATCCTTCCCATCACGGGACAGTCAAGGGCTGGGATGGGTTCATGGAGGGGCAGCACTCAGAGCTGGGGTGCTTGCTCCCATCCCTGTCCCCGTGGAGTGGTGGCAAAGCTGTCCCTAACCTGCAGCTGGTCCCAAACCCCAGCCCATAGAGGGGTCATGACTGTGCAGAACCTCATGGCCATGCCTCCAGCAGCCTCCAGGTCATGCTATGTCCCTCACTGAAAGGACTCTGTTGGTACTGATGCTGTCCAGTGATGCAGTATCGCTACTTTGTGTTCTCCTCTGCAGCCCTCCAAACATTGCTCCCCTCGAAGCAGAGCCATTTCTTAACACAGGTTTATCTCTCCATCCCAGGCCTGGATTGGGGGTCTCCGAGCCAGCTCTGTTGCATCCTATGGGAACCATGTGAAGGCCAGCTGCCGTTGGGTCACCTTCAGTGCTGAGGCAGCAGGTGAGGTGCCTGGGGGGTGGTATAATTTTTCCTTCAGAGCTGGGTGGCAAGCCAGCTGCATGCGGCATGGGAGGCCCATGTAGCATGGAGCTGGTTCTCCCCTAAGTCCCCTGAAGGTGCTGTCCACCCCACAGTCCCTTCTTTTCACCTGAATTGCAAGTGTCTCAAATTGTGGGGGCTTCCTGGGAGCTCTGATGGGCGATGGGCAGGCAGTGAGCTGCTGCTGTGTCTTCTCTGCAGGTGTGCTGGGCATCGTGCCACTAGAGGGCAGGGATGGAGGCAAGAGGACCGTGTCTCAGCTCTGCTGCCACTCAGGTGAGCTGGGCAAGGCTGGGTTTCTGCAAAGGAAAGAAATAAATTCTAATCCCTTCACTGCAGAGCGGTCTCGAGCTCTTGAGGAGCTTCCTCTAGCACACCCTTACCATGTTACTCATTGCACAAAATGTCAGTGGAGCAGACTAGTGCGAAAAGCACCCTGGGAGCATAATTCTAATCCTTGACTTAAACCAAGCACCCTGCACAAAGGCGCCTGGAAGAGGCCTGTGAAACAGCAGCCTCCAGGCAGCCCTGAGGCGGAGTGTGGCTGCACACACTGAGCTGTGATCGCAGCAGGGTGTAGCTGGTGATGAGGGGAGAAGGATAGGCCAGTGGCAGCGTTGCTGCTGGCAGCACAGTGTGTGCCACAGAGGCAGTAGGCAGCTGGGGAAGGGGGAGCCTGGGGCACCCTTCTCCCAGTGTCTGCAGTGCAGTGTCCACCCATTTCCCCAAATTGGCAACAGAGCATCAAGATGGGGGCAGGCTGTTGAGCTGGTCCCAGCACTGCCATTGTGCACACAGTGCTTTGGCATGGCTGCAGGAGCACACAGCGTGCCTAAGCTGTGCTGTCTCCACCATGGCTCAGCCTCTGTCCTGTGCATGGCATCCCCTGTAGTCACTCAGCTGGGGTGCAGCAGATGGAAGCTGCATCCTTCTGGCAAACAGATGGAAAGTCTCCCTTTATAACTGAGGTGAGCCAAGGCAGGGAGATGAGCCAGGCACCAGGGCCCTCTCTCTGTGCTGCTTTCCACTGCGGGAGAGCCAGAGGCTTTGGGCTGTGCCCTGGCACAGTGACCCATGTCACCATCACAGCTGCAAGGGCAGCCAAACTGCCACTTAAACAAGGAGGCCTGAAGCTTCCCAGCTTCCCCAGGCTATCATTCAGGCTGTGTGCCTCCCGGGACTCAGCCCATCATCTCTGGGCTCGTTGCCTTCCCAAAGCTGTTTGCCCAGCTCTATCTCCACCCTGCCTGGCAGGCGTCCCTGTGCCACTGAGCTGCCTGTGCTCCCAGAGCAGCGCTCCAGGGGCCAGTGGAGCCATGCAGCCCTTAATGGGATTTCAGCAGAAGCCCTTTGAAGCTGATGGTGCCTGGGAAACGCCTCCCTTCTGCATTCAAAGCAGAGAAGGGATTTTTTTCTTCTCTCAGGGCAAACATAGCAGATAACTCAGGAGCCAGAGTACATCCCTTTCATTTTGTGCCTTCTGGGCCTGCATCTCAGCAGCCTCATGGAAGCGGAAAAGTACACAGTGACCTACTTTCACCCGTGTGCCAAATGCTTTGGAGGGGCTGCAGAGTATAGTGCCAGCACTGCTCCCATGGGGCTCTGCTGACACCGCACAGGGCTGGGACAAAGGAGCCTTGTTTGCTGGGTGCATGGGGCTGATGCAGACGGCCTCATGCCGTTGGCACTTCTACTGCCCTGCACTGCCCGTGGCTTGGCATGGGGATGTCTGCTGTGAAATGAAAGCTGTTTTAAACAGAGACATGCTGCTACGGGTTCCTTGGTGTGCTCTGCCTGTGGGGACAGAGGGGTGTGAGGTCCCAAAGGTCAGCGTGGAGGGTCACAGCAAAGCACGCACCCCTGAAATGCCTCTGTCCTGGCTGCCTGTGTGCACATGGGAAGGACCCAAAGTTGTCTGTGGGAGTGACGTGGGGATGAGTCTCTGCTCCTCACCTTCCAGATGCAGTGACAGACTTTGACTTCTCACCCTTTGACCCCTTCCTGCTGGCCACGGGCTCTGCTGATGAGACGGTGAGTACACAGTGCGGGGCCATGTGGTTGTCCCCAGCCTGTCCCCGGGCCTTGCTGTAGGGCTGGGGGAGATGGATTCAGCTGGGATGGGCCACCAGAGTCTGACCGTGTTTGCTGGTGCCACAGGTGAAGGTTTGGCGCCTGCCTGAGGAAGGCCAGGAGCTGCCCAGCAGTGCAGGGCTGACGTTGGGTCCTGGCGGGGGCCCAGTGGACATGCTGCACTTCCACCCAACTGCAGATGGCATCCTGACCAGTGGCGTGGGGAAGCGGGTCACCGTGTGGGACGTGGGGCAGCAGCAGCCGCTGACAGGTAGGCGCAGTCTCTTGGATGTGGGAGCAGAGAGACAATGCCTGAGCCAACCCAGCCTGGTGTCTCCTACCCTGTGGGGATGCTCACACAGTGTCCCCAGCGGGCCCTGCCCTCTGCTCTGGCTTCTATGGGCCCTTCAGAAAGGCCAAATCATTGCACTTGAGAAGCCCAGTGGTAATGGAGGGTTGCATCTCGAGATCCCTGGGTCCTGAAGGTTCAGTGGGAAGGCTTGTGAGAGGAGGCTGGCTGGCTGGATGAAGGGTGCTGCACTCTGGAAAGTGTGGGGTGGTGGGCATGCGGGCCAGGCTCACAGGGGCACAGTGTGCCAGCACTGTCATGGTTTGTGTTTTGAACTGAATGGCTTTGAATTCAGAAAACCAGCAGCTGCCTTGTGGTCTGTGTGACAAACGTGAGGTCCACCTGGGAAAGATAAATCTGCTTTGGCTATGGTGTTCTTCTCAAGCAGAAGGATTTCCTTTGGCAAAAACAAACTGTTCAGGTGGAAAACCAGCATGGCTTGGCAGTATGGTGCCAAGCTGAGCTCCTGCTGCAAGAATTGCCGTGCCAGACCTGAGATGAGAGGGAAGGGCTTGCTCTGTCTGGCAGAGGACAGAGCCTGTGCCCAGCCCATGGTAGGCGCTGACCGTCCTCTCCCCTCCCAGCACTGGAGGCCCATGGGGACCAGCTGCAGAGCCTGTCCTGGAAGCATGATGGCTGCCTGCTCGGCACCTCCTGCAAGGTGAGTGGAGCACACATGGGGCTGGAAACCTCATCTGTGCATGGTGGCATTGCTGTGTGCTGTGTTTCTGAGTGGGCAGTCCTCTTCTTCCTCGTCTTTTGCCATCTGCTGGGCTCTGACTGCCTTAAGCGAGATGCTGGCCAGGCTGCTGGCAAAGCACTTGCTGACCTTCCCCGTCACCCACACGGGATGTCTCTGGTGACCATAAATGTGCTTGACACCTGAGGAACGTGGGGTGCAAGCGGTGACCCCATTTTGAGGAGAAAGGGCAGAACTGGGGCTGGTGAGTGGGATGGCAGCACTAGATGGCGCCTGCTGCTCGTCGCCTACGTACAGTGCTGGATGCGCCAATGTGCAGGGCGTGCACGGGCCTTGCTTGGAGACTGAGTGCGCAGGCTGAGCTAGCAGGCGGGCCCCAGGCTGTGTGTAGAGGCCAAGCAAGGACTGACTGTGCAAGCCCAGCTGAGCATGCAGACTGAGCTTGCATGTCAAGCAGGGAGGTTGTCCTGAGATGAGACCAAGCATGCAGGTCAAGCATGCAGACAAGGCTCCCAGTGCTCCTCTTTCTCTGCAAAATGCCCGTGGAAAAGAGCTAGCACTAGGGCATATTCCTGCTGTCCCAGCCAGCCCTTCTGGAGGCACTTGGCTATGGGGTTGGGGTAGGAAAAGGCTCTCCATGCTGCCCTTGGGGTGCCAGGGAACACTTGGGAGGATGGGGCTGAGAGGCCTGGCTCCAGCCCTCGCTCTGCTTTGGAGGCAGAGCAGTTTTGGGGGTGTTTTGGAGCAGTTTTAGAGGTGTCAAGGTCCCAGTGAGGCCATGGGATGTGCCCATGCCCAGGCATGGGGCGGGACCTGCAGAGTGCTGTGAGCCGCAGGAGTGGGTGCTGGGGGAGGAGCAGGAGCAGGAGGCTCCCTCCAGCTGTCTGCCTAATATGGCCTTACCTCCTGCTGGCCCCGGGGTCCTTAACCCTCCTCTGTTTTCTTTTTATCTCAACAGGACAAGAAACTGCGGATCTTTGACCCTCGAGCCAGCCCAGCTGCATCCCAGGTACCATCCCTCCCAGCTGCACTGTGCAGCATGGTGCAGGCAGCGCTGCCCACCTGTGGTGTAAGGTGAACCAACTCACCCAGCCCCAGCAGGGCTCTTGTTGTTGCAGGAGGCCCCACTTGCAATGGGGCTGCCTGCTGGGGCCCAGTGTGGCTCAGCACTTGGGACTCCTGCCCTCCCATCCACTCCACCTGGTGAGCTGCTTCAGTTCACTGCGTGGGAGGAACAACAGAAGGGCTTTGGCACTGCTGCCTACCTGTGGAGGAGCCCTGCGGGCAGTGGTCCCAAGCCCTTCAGGCATGAGGGCTCTGGAATGGCTCCCAGGCTTTGTGCTGCCATGCTGGAGCTGAGCAAAAGGCTTTTGGGAATAACGTCCTGCCAAGGGTGAGGTTGGGCAGCTGGATTTGCACAGCTCAGCAAAATGACAGTGATTAGGAAATAAGTAGAGGACTTGGGCCTTGCCATCCACGTCAAGTTTAAACAGCCTCTTATTAGAGGCTTCCTGTGGTTTTGGGGCTCTGGCTGCTGACAGCCGTTGTTTCCCCGTGCAGAAGGGGTGGGAGGCTTTTGGGAGGGGAGGGAAGCAGCGGAGAGCAGGATGGGATGGCTGCAGTAGGCTCCTGGTACCATCGTGTACTTGCACCTGGGCTTGGGAGACCAACAGCCTCCAGTGCCCATGGATGCTCTCTGCAGGTATGAGAGGTGCTTTGAGGCAGCCTTTATAAGTACAGCAATACAGTAGTTAAGTATAAATCCAGCAGTTATACATGCAAACGAGCCAGGATGAAGCACTCCCAATCCTCTGAATGCCTCTGGGGGCTGTTCAACCTTGCAGGGAGGTAACAGCCTCTGCTCCCGGATTCACTCCACATCTCCCCACAGCCCCCAGCTCCCCGCCCTCTGGTTCTTCCCCTGCCAGTCCTGTCGCTTTGTATAACGGCATTTCTGTGATGCTGTGAGCTCTGTGGGCTCCAGCCAAGTCTCCTGGGGCGGGTGGACTCTGTCTAGCTGAGCTATTAAAAATAACGTGTGAATGATGGTGTCTGTTCAAAGCAGGCAGCTTACTTCCCCCCGCCACCTCCTGAGCCAGACCAGGGCCGGCACTGAGCCCTTGCCGGCACTCAGAGTTTGCCAAGAGAAATATGCACCTTCGCTGCCGGGAGGCACAGCACCACAGCCATAACCCCGTCCGGCTGAGAATTGATGAAGATGTTTAGTCTTGGAGAAGTACTGTGCTGAAGGGGAAAACTTTAAAATGCCATAAATCCTTTGGAAGTTTGCAGGGAGCTGGCTTAGCCAAGAGGGATAATGCTCCTGTGTTTTGTGTTTTCCCCCTGTTGCTGGAGGCCCGGGATGCCTGGAAGGGCTCCTGCTCCCTGGGGCCCACGTGGTGACGAAACCAAGTGCTGCCAGGGCCACCGAGTGGTGCCAGTGCCTCACCAGCTCCTGGCTTTGAGGCCGCCTGGTTCTCACTGCGGTGAAGGAGGTGAGCGATGGTTTTCTAGCCGGCCCCACTTGGAGTCGTGGCTGCAGGCTCAGCACTGCCGCCAGCACAGCTCCATCCCTCTGCAGCATGCCTCCAACAAAGCAAAGCTCAGCACAGAGCTGCTCCTCCGGCTGGTTTTCTTAATTTGCCAAGCCTGCCTCATTAAACCATTCCTTTTTTAGAGCAGAGGAAAAGGAAGAGAAGGAGCTAAAAGTGGAGCCTCAGGAGCAGGGAGGAGGAGTGGCTGCCGTGGGGCTGATGTCACTCTTGGGTCTCGCGGGTGCAGTGCACGCAATGTCAGGGACCGCGGGATAGCGAAGAGGGCATGCGGGCTGCCTGCCTCCTGCAGCCATGCCTGGGACCTCAGGCTGCCCTTGGGAGTGGCCAGGAGCCCCAAGCAGTGGCTGCTTGGCCCCCTGGGGCCCATGGTCACCTCTTTGCTGCAGCTGGTCCCATCGTGCCTCCTGCACAGCTCCATCTGGGTGTTTTCCTTTTGTGTAGTCCTGCATGTCCCATCCGCTGCCTTGACTTCTCCCAAGGCTGCACTCCCCTCCCTTCTCCTCACCTCCCATGGGCTCAGGGCTTATAGCTGCTGTATGCTGTCTCCCTCCTTGCCTTGACTCTTGTGTTGGAGGCAGATTTCATCCCATCACTCCCAGCTGCAGCCATAACAGGGCTGGGTGCTTCTCCCCTCCAGCCTTTGCCAACCCTGCAGCACCTAGACATGAAGCATCCTTCTGCCCCTGGGCACTCCTGCATTGCTTGGACCAAGCCCTGGGGTTTGCCTGTGCAGTTGTTCTGGTCCTTCAAGCAGTGGGGGCGGTGCTGAGATCGTGGTGCCAGAAGGGTGCCAACACTGCAGGTGAGTCACCAGAACGGCACCAAGTGGCATCTCGCTTATAGTGTTGGCGGTGCTGGAGGTGACATCTCCCTTGATTGCTTTCCCAGCATCCTGATTTGGTGCAGCAGAGCTCTGTCCCCCGCATGCAGCGTCCCGCATCCACCCCCACGCTTGCATGGCATGTGTAGGGCTGCGTGCATCTGGCCAGCACCTGGCTCACATTATGGGGCTGGGGCAGGCGCCACCGATACGCCGTGCTGCGGGGCCACGGCTGAGCACAGCCAGTGTGGGATGGAGAGGAACTGTGCTCGTTCTCACGAGAAACTTCCCCCGACGCTCTTTCGGCAGAACTGGGGGCGAGGGAACAGCCACACGCGCCGGGCGAGTGCACGCCTGTACTCACGTTTTATAGAGCTCCCTTGGAGCACAACGCTTGTGTGACTGGGGCTGAGGGCAGCTGGGGACAATTCAGGGTGTGTTTGGCCCCACAGTGGGTTATCTCCCTGCCTTGCAGGCCGTGTCTTGGGCGAAGGTAGGGACCTGGGGGTGCCCACCTCTGCCCACGGCTTCCCTGCAGCCCCTCTCCCACACCCCAGCCATTGCCCTGCCTCTCCATTGCACAAGCAAGGCCAGGTGTGGGCCTCTATAGCTGTGCAGGCAGGGCAACGCCAGGGCAAGGCAGTTGTCCAGGCTTGAGCCACCCAGCCATGCCCACCACTAGGACCCCGCAGACGCTGGTGTGACACCTCTGCCCTGGATCCTGCCTTGGCAATGGCCCTGTCCCTGGCTGCTGGGTCCAGCTGCGCACCACTGAGCAGGGGAAGGAGCACCAGGACATGGGAGGCTCTCTGCCTGCCTCCCCACCCCAGCGGCGCGGTATCCCACGCCGGGGTCACCCTGGGGGTACCTGACTCCCAGCCTCAGCAGCAGCTTCCTCTGGGCAGAGGGAAGGTCCGCAGCATCCCACATTCCCAAGGAGACCGTGGGAAGCTTTGAAAAAGTTGGCCAAGCTCTGGGCTGCCTATTTATAGCATTGCGCGCTCTGTGCTCTCATGCTTCTGTTCCCCAGCGTAACTGTGCGGGATTGTTTATATTTCCTCTGCTCTGCTTCCCCCTCGGCTATCCTTTGCAGGAATGCCACTGGTATTGCAGACATGGGGAAGTTGAGGAGGATTCGGGCCGAGCCCCAGCATCATTACGTGGGCGCAAGGGCTCGCCCTCCGCTGGGTGCTGGTCCATCCTGCAGGCATGCTGAGGATGGCCATGTGGGGTCAGTGGGTCACAGTCGTACTGTGCTGCTGCTTGCAGATGTGGGCTGGGGTATTTTGGGAACCCCCTAGCTTGCTGCCCAGTGGGCAGAGGAGTGCCATGCTGGTCCCTCTCCACTGTGGCACCCACACCCTAAACCCACTCTTCCCTTATCAGGGCTGGCGTAGGGCTGCTGGAGCATCGCTGCGGAGAAGCTCGGTGTCTGCCATCCCTGTTGGATGCCTGGCAGCTGTGCTTTGGTGTGGTTCAGGGGAGCGTGGCATGGCCACGAGGCTCAGGGCAGAGCAATTTGTATATGGCTGTCAGAGAGGTTGGCTCCGCTGGGTGCAAGCACCTCCTTTCTCTGCTTTGGGAGGAGTGCAGCTTCTGAACTCAAAGCCACCTTCTGGGGGCAAGCAGCCCCTCCAGCCTTGTGCTATCCCCTCCCTGTGTTCGTCTGTTGGAGGAGCTGCTCTGCAGGGGCTGGCCTGCCAGAGGCTGCTCTGCACTCCTGGCCACCTCTGGAGTGAGCGGGATTTGGCAGTGAGCAGAGATCGCATTCTTCTGCGGGGAGGATGCACCATGGTTAACCCCCTCGGCTCCCCAAGAAGCCTTTCCTCTGCCCCCTGGGCTCGTGCCTGTTGGTGGCAGCAATTGCTTTCCCCATCCTTTTCTCCACAGGATTCAGATGCCTGCGGTCTGCCAGCCGTGGTCATGGCAGAACCGAGGGCTCCTAGAGCTTGGGGGCTTCCCCCCTCTGCTCAGCCCTGCCCTGGGCTCCCCAGCCCCTGGCCAAAGGTAAATATTCCAGGCGGAGGCTGGGATCGCCCTGGTGCAGGAGCAGTTTTTGCTTTGTGTCAGGCTCTCCTAGGCAGCCGAGGAGCCGAAATCTGCCGGCAGCTGTTGCCAGCTCACGCTGACCCACTGTGGCTGTGCTGCCAACAGCTGCATCTGACACGCCAGCCGTGCTTCCCATGGTGTGGAGTGCTCAGCCGCCCCACGTCCCGCAGCGTCCCTGGGGCTCTACAGGGCTGGGGACCCCACGGACTTGCTGTGTGTGCTGGGGCAGGATGGGGAGCAGGAGGGTGTTGGGATTGAGCTGATCAGTGGGTGCACAAGGAAGCTGCCAGCATCGCCTGTCTCCAGACCTGGGTTCTTGCCCAGCTCTGGCAGCCCCATGGACCTGCGTCCACTCTGGGGCTCTCGTGCGACCTCAGCATCCCACTCACACCACCCCCTTCCTGACCTCGGCATCTGCCTCCTGCACAGGACACAGGTGGGGGTTCTGGGGACCCCCTGGGACCGGCTGCCACTAGGTGGGGCGGCACACGCGCCATGCGGCCCCGCACGCTCACCTCTGGCAACATCTGCGCAGCCTGGTGTCTGAGCCACCTCCGAAACCGGAGCGCCCCGGCCCCAGCCTCCCGCATATTTGCTGACATACGTACTGCTCAGCCCGGGATGGAACTAATGCAGAAAACATGTTTCCCCGCCGCAGCGTGCGCAACGTGGGCTGTGAGCGGCGAGGCCCCGCCAGGGCACGGGGCTGGGCTGGGCGAGGGTCCCAGCACCATCTCTTCTCCAGAGTGATCTGAAGGCGCGTTCTGGCATGCTCTGCCTCATCCCACCCAGCTGGGGACCATCCGTGGCTCCAACACGTTGTGCACGGGAGTACTTCAGCTCCCGCTGAGCTGCGTGTGCTGCAGGGAGGCACTGCCACTGAGCATTCCCTGCCCCTTGCCAGCTGTGTCACCGGGGCTGGCACCCCTGGCTCCCTTGGTGCTGCTTGCTCCATGGGACTGGGAGCCAGCAGAGCCAGCACGTGAGGCTATCAAATCTCCAGCTGTCAAATTTTGGCTGCTGCAGCCGGGTGGCTCAGGTGCAGAAGCGATCTCCTCACTGACAACCCTGGCTGGGGTTGGGCTTCCAGCTCTCCTGGCCCCGGCTCCCAGGGTTTCCTTCCCCTCTCAGCCCTGATACCGGCTCCATCTTTCCATCTAGCAGCAAGGCCCCGGGCTGTTGGGTAGGGCCAGCAGACCCTCAGCCGTCTACCCCACTGCCCCACTTTGGGGCCCTCCTTGTCCCTGCTGCAGTGACACAGCCCTCAAGCTGCACAGGGGACACATCACCTGCTCGATCGCTGGGAGCAGGACAGGGCTGGAGGGACGCTGGTCCTGGAGCCATGCAGGGTCTAGTGGGAGGGACTGAGCAGGAAAGGAGGACAGTATCAGGGGGTCTTTTCCACCAGAGAGGTCTCCAGTGCCAGTGGAGATGCGTTGGATCTTTCCCCACATCCTGCTGCTGCTGCAAGGAGCGCCAGACTTGGCTTGACTCCTCGTGGGCCATGCTGGCTGGCATGGCTGTGTTTGTCCTGGCAGGGGATGCGCTTGGCACCATGTGCCCTCTCCCACCCTGGCTGTGGGCCCCAGCAGCTTCTCCGTAGGACAGGCATCCCACTGGCACTGAGGGGGGCTCCCACCAGGGCTTCTCCCGGTGGCTCGGCGCCTCTTTGGGGACACAGCTCCTCCAGGTGCCAGGGGAGTGTGTGCGTGCCACTCCCGTGTGCCTCCCACCCTGGGCATGCTGGGTCCCTTCTGTCCTTTGGAGGGAGCAGAGTCAGGAGTGCTGGGCTGTGTGGTGGTGCTGAAAGCACAGCTCTCTGCTCAGCTCTGCCTTTCCGTGACGGCTGTGGAAGCGTTGGCGGTTGGGCTGTTTTCTTGGCACTGGTAAAGAGAGAGCAAGGGAGCTCCAGCACCTCCTGTGTCGCACGGCAAGCACTGCTGCTGTGTCCTACTGGCACATCAGGAACTGCAGGGCCCATCTGGGCACCACGTGGGAGCCGGCACTGTAACTCTTCCCCTCCCATCCTCAGCAGAGCTGCACCAGGGCCCAGCAGTGGGACTGGGGATGGTGCCGCAGAGAGCAGGGTGAGGTCTGGGTGCACTGGGGGGTCCTGGCCCCACAGCAGCCCCATAGGAGAGAGGCTGCTGGGTAGGACAGTGTGAAGAGCGCTGCTGGGCTCAGTTTGCCATTAGTGTCTTGGTAGCTTCTGGACACATGTGGGGCACCTGCCACCTGAGCCGGGATTTGGCATGGATGAAGAGTGCAGGATACAACTGGGGAAGTAAGTCCCTCTTGCTCCCAGGCTGTGGCCAGGCTCAAGCGTCACGTTGCCAGCATGGAGCAGCTTTTCAGCACGCTGACCCCAAGCCCCACGTTTGGTGCAGGAAGAGCCATGGGTGGTGCTGGGATCCAGGAGCCATCCCTCCATGCTCACGTTCCCTGCTGCCACCCTCCACTCATCCCAGTGACCACATCAGCATCACCGAGGTGACCTCGCAGGGACACTCCCTGCCTGGAGCCTGTCCCCATCCCACTGTCATTGTGGGCACCCCTTGGTGGGGTGAGCTCGGCCCCATGCACTTAGCCCCGCGGTTGCTCACGGTCACGCTGTAGCCGCACGTAGAGCACGGTCCTGCACGGCGTGGGCAGTGGCAATGCTAATGGCTGTGTCTGCTGTGTGCCTTGCAGAGCGTCCCAGGACATGAGAACAACAAGGACTCCCGCCTGCTCTGGATGGGTGCCAGCGATTACCTCATTTCCGTGGGGTTCAGCCAGGTACGGGCCTCGCTGGGAGGGCAGCTCTGCGCCAGCCGGGATTTCCCACCCCGTGCCAAGGCCATGGCGCGGACTCCCTGTGTATCTCTGCAGCACCAGCCTGGGGCTCCTGGCCAGCATGATGGCTGCAAGGCAAGAGCAGCCCCAGGGGCTTTTAGGGGGGCCTGTCTCAATAAGAGCAGGCAGGGGGAAGGAGGAGGTCTCCTCTCTGACCCCATGGGTGGCAGACCCTCCGGCCACCTCCTGTCCTTGCAACACCCTGGCTGCAGCCGTGTCAAGTCACAGCAATCCATGTTGGGCTCTCCTGGCCATGGTGCTGCTGGGACAGCAGCCACTGGCCCTCATACCCACAGCCCCTCTGCTACCCACCCTGCATTGCCCTCACAGCCCAGGGTGCTGAGTGCGTTCAGCTGTGTCCCCCCGGTAGCAGGAGCGGGGTAACCATGTGCTATAATACTTGGAGGCAAAGGAAGGTGAGGACATGGAGCCAGCCAAGCGGCTACTGATGCAATCCATGTCTTTGTCCCTGCAGATGCGTGAGCGAGAGGTGAAGCTCTGGGACACACGGAAATTCAGTAGTGCGACTTTCACCTTGGCACTGGACACCTCATCTGGGTAGGGATGGGGACATACCAAGGGGTGGCTGAGGGGGGAGGCGGAGCAGCACGGTGGTGCCGAGTGGGGATGTGCTCCACTGCCTGGGGACCTGCAGTGAGCTCAGCAGGAGCTGGTGAGTGGCCCCTGGCATCAGCAGCACTCAACCAGAAAGCCAGGGGAAAGCCTGGAGACCATGTCCCTGGCACCAATTGCTTGGGATGGGTGGGAGGTGGGAGTGCCAGGGACAGCACGTCTGTCCCCAGCAGCACTGTGATGGGTGACAGCACTGATGGCTATGACTGCATGTGTTGTGAGTGGCGTATGTTGCTTGAGAACAGCCAGGCCTCTGACAGTACTGCAGGCGGGTGAATTCCTTTGGTACAGCTTGGCCCCAGCCCTTTGCTCGTGGTCGGCTAGGTGCTTTGTGTGGCAGCATAGAGGCTGCCTAGTGGCAGGGGCTGCCTGCAGGGCATCCCTTTGGGAAGCGGAACAGTGGCTCTCAGGGCTGTGAGGGGTCAGCACTTCTTTTCAAGGTGCGATGATGATGTCTTTTGTCTATGTGACACCACTGGGGCTGTCGAGGTGACAAATGCCCCAGTTCAGGCTGGCCTCACCACTCCCATGTACCCCTGCAAGCTGGCCATGGTGCACGCAGGGAGATGGGAGCCACTCCAAGAGGCAGGAAGAGGAGAAGGTAGTGCCTTCATCCTGCCAGAGTGATGGAGGCTTGGGGCAAGGCCCTTGCTGCACTGTGCTGGAAGCCTCCAGCTCTCCCCAGAGCTGCTGGCAAAGCAGCGGGGACACTGTGACCCTCACTGCACACTGAGCTGGCTCCATCATAGGCCAGGGTGATGGAGCAGACTAGGTGATCAGAGCAGCTGGGTGCCGGTACGTGGCCTCTGGCAAGGAGCTGAGTGAGCTGTGACAGCAGAAGCAGCCCTTGGCTGCCCTACCATGTCCCTACATGAGCAGCCAGCCCTGAGACAGCAGCTGGGACCTGCAAGAGGGGAGAGGAATGGCCAGTGTTGTGGTGCGGAAGAGCTGGCATGTCCCTGCTGGGAAGGTCAGCCTAGCATGGTGGCCAGGGAGCAGCCAGGGGTGGAGGCAGAGCGGGAGCCTTCAAAGCATCGCTCATCTCCTGCAAGCTCCCAGGGCTCGGGGCTTGCTAGCTGTGCTGGGACAATAGGCAGAAGCAGCCTCAGCTGGCTGTGCCTCCAAAAGAGTGAGACTGCTGCAGGGGAAAACACTCCTTCCCCCGTGCTGGTGGGGTGCTCCTGGGCTGTGGCTGCAGCCGCCTCCCTGTGTGCCATTAGCACCCGGAGTGAACCTCCTCCAGGGGAGCCATGCACGCAGCACGCGGCCAAAGTGTGTGATGCTTTGGGGCCCTTTATGCAGAACCCCCCAGCTGCGCGATGCCTGCAGGAATCACCCCAAACCCTACTGCTGCTCGGTCCCTGCACACGCAAGGACTCGGCTGGGGTGAGCCAGCCCGTCTAAATTGGATCCAGACGTGAGGCCGCGCTCAGCCCTGTTTGCGCAGGCTGCAGTTATTTTGGCTGCCGGCTTTATCGGCCGCCAGGAATGTGGCTGGCAGGCAGCGCACGGTGTGTCAGCCCGTGGCTCTGTGAGGCTGCAGCTGCGTGGCAATCGGTGCTGATAAGGTGGAGGCAGAGAGGGGCCGGGAGCACACGGGGCCTGGCTCTGGGGAGCAGTGAGTGGAGGGAGGTGTTCGTAGTACACACCCAGGGCTCACAGCCTGTACCCGCCGCTCGGCACCTGGGGACCCTGTGGGGATGCAGCCACCTCGGGGCCGGGTGTGGAGGAGCCACTCTAAGGCACCATCCCAGAAGTGCCAGCCCCCAAGTTCATTGCCACCATCATCTTTTCCCCGCTGCCCCATCATGATCAAGTTTGCACATGGGCACACTGGGCCTTGGGTGCTGAGCACGGGCACACGTGGCCGTGGAGCAGCGCTGCCTGGTGCTGGCCATGCAGGCGGCGCGGCGCACAGCGACTCATTGAGGAAGCAATCAGTGGGCGGGCAGGAAGCTCATACCATTCATTACTGACGCCGAGCGGCAGGAAGGGGAGCTCGCAGCACGCCTCGGGCCCCTCGCCTGTGTGGCCCCAGGTACCCAGCAGCACCCCAAAGCAGATAGAGGACTGCTGCAGCATGCCCAGCCCCGACACAGTGCCGTGCCCACACCGAACCCTATGGGTAGCTGTGTTCTTGCCCAACATCCCTGGGGAGGGGGAAGGGGAGCCTGATCACCCCAGTTTCTCCTCTACATCATGAAGTATGTTTTGGGGGTGCCCATCCCATCTGTGCAGGTGAGAGCTTTGCAACTGCACAAATCTTGCTATGAAAGCATGGGGCAGCAACACCTGGCACAGCCCAGACCCAATGGCAGGAGGCGTGGGTGGCCCCAGCCCCACTCCACACTGCCGTCCCCAGCGTGCCGCCTGTTGCTCCCTTTGAATCGGGTTTTGTCTTCCCTCTGGCCCTCTTTAATTAGATCAAGGAGCAGCAGGAATGGGCCTCAATAGGTTATTGTTGCCCTAAATTGTAACCAGCACTGGTGGGGTTGGGTTACGGGCTCAGCCGCGGGGTCAGTGGCCAGACCCGATGCAGCCGCCCGCAGCCTGGTGCCATCTCCACACAGCGGCAGCAATGAGAACAGTGGTGCCTTGTTGTGCCGCACCACAGGGTCTCCACAGTGTCCTCAAAGCCCCAAAACGCTGGAAGCTGGGTTCTAAAGACAGGAGCATCTGCCAGGAGCCTCATCTGCTTGGCGTCCCTGTACGGTGCCTATCCTCACACCCCGCAGTGCCACCACATTCCTGTTGTGCTGCACAGGTGCCATGAAAGCACTGGGTCAGGGACAGTTTTTGGGAGGGCCAAGCGATGGGGCCCTGCGTGGGGCGAAGTCCTCAGGGCTGGGCGGTGCGTGCAGGGAAGGAAGGCGGTTTTGGAGAGCTCAAGCTCTGTTTGGCTGCAGGATGTGAAGGGTGGTTCCCCCCAGGGACAGGCTCGGTCCACTGCACCCATCGATGTTCCAGAGCCGGAGTCAGAGCCCAGACTGAGGATTTGCTCACTCGGCATCTCCCAGCTGCAGGGCTCCAGCTCTCGTGTGTGCCAAGGCACGTGCCCCCAGTGTCACACTGTCACTTCATTCATTGGCTGTGTTGGGACTGTTAACGCAGATTTGGATGCGATCCCCACACCCTCAGCCTCGCAAGGCTCCCCGCTGCAATGGGGCTCATCCTAGGAGTGCGCACATCCCATGTTGGTTATTTCCATCCCAAATACCCTGCAGGTAGCCCCGGCAGGACCTGCCCCTATCCTAACATGGCCATGAAGCCATGTGTGCTGGCTTTTCCGAGCGCTTAGCAGCCATTTTCTATGATTTTGGGTAGCACTGGGCATTTTGGGCTTTTCCAACAACACCCACTCCATTAGCAAGGCCTCGGTGGCAGAGCCCTGAGCAGGACGGATCCCTGTCCCCATACCCATCCCCAAGACAGGGGCATCCCTGCTGACCCCAACCCTCACCCCCAGGCTTTTTTCTCTGCTCTTGCTAGTTCCTGGTGCCCACATCTGGCACATGGAAGTGTCCCCATCACTGCTTGGAGGGGTTAATGCCGTGTAGCCCTGCAGCCCGCTCTGCTCATCACGCCGTGTAAAAATAGCCCTGTGCCTTGCTCTGGCGGGAGTGTGGCGAGCTCCGTCACTGCCGAAATCGTTCCCAGATGGGCCACAGCCCCATCCCGGCCTCGCGCTGGCCCACAGCCGCCACTGCGGGCGACCGCCGCTCCCCAGCCCCGGCCTCGTCGGCTTTCCAGGAAGCCAGCAATATTTCTGCCTTTCCACAAGCTCCTCCTGGCAGCCAAGGCTTCACCGCAGTGCGCGGGGGCTGCAGGACACTGACAACATACCACCCTCCTCCGGCTCCCTGTGGACGTCCCTCACCCCGGGGCAGGGGACTGGGGACCCTGGCACCCCTGTTGTGGCCCTGCAAAGCCACGTGTCCTGCAGGGGCTCTTCTGCAGCCACGGGTACCCAGCATGGTGCTGGGGGACACTGTGACGTGTCCCACTCCCTGCTGAGCCCCAGCCTTAGTGCCCTGTCCCCGGGGCGCTCAGTGACCACCCTGTGGGCTTGAACAGCAAAAGGGATTTATTTTGGTTTCATGTCAGAGGGTTTTGCAATCCCTTCCCTGTGCTGATTCAGCTCGGAGGAATTAGCAGCGCCGCACAATGTGCCGCACTCATCTGCTCGGGGCTGCAGTGGAGCTGGCAGCAGCTGGGGGGACTTCTGCATTTAGCGTAGGGAACCATGGGGGTTTTGAGGCTGCACTTTTGGGGCTGTGAGGGCAATTTTGGGGCTGCAAGGGCACTTTTTGGGTGCAGCTGAGCTGCAGAGCCATGCAGGTGCAGAGGTGAGTGCCAAGTATCAGAGGGTTCAAGTGCCACAGTGCAGCACGCTTTGCCCCTGCTGCTGTGTTCCTGCACGCCAGGGCTGTGCTCAGCCGCAGCGCCCGGTGTGGTGCCCAGGGGACCCTGGCACAGAAGCTCAGTGCTGGGGAAGCAGGGAGGTGGCAGAAGGAGGGCTGTGGAATGAAACCCCAAAGTGCAAGGTGAAAGCTGTGCCATGTGCCAGCAGTATCCCTGTACGCCACTGTGCCGACGCCGTGGTGTGGGTGGATGGGCACCAAGTGGCACCGCCATGCCAGCGCAGTGCTTATGAGCTATTAGAAGCTGCCAGCCTAGCGAGGTCCTGGAGCCCGTAGGAATAATGTGGAGGGGAAAAAAAGGGGCACAGAGGGAAGGGGCTCCGTGGCTGGTCCTGGCTGGGGCCACAGCGGTGACACACGGAGCACCCGCCGCTTGCCGGCATGGGGCTCGAGCTCCACCAGGGAGTTTTCTGCTCTCCTCCTCGCAAGGCTGGAAAATATACAAAGCTCGCAGTGAAAATATTTACACAGCAGCAATTTTCAGAGGAATTTGGGATGTTAATTTGAAAAATCTGTGGGGAGAGAACCACAATGGGCCCTTTGAGCGGGCGAGCGTGGCCCTCGCGCCTGCCCGCCCGTGCCGGAGAGGGGCCCCCGCCGCCACTGTGCCGGCCCTAATGGGAGCCAGCCCTGCCGGAAACCCACCTGGGAGCCGGGGGTTGCAGACGGCCCCGCCGCAGCCCCACGCCCCTAATTGCATCCAGAGCACACGAGGCCGGGTCAGGGCCATGCCCTGTGGGTGCACCCGGGGGCCCCAGTGAGGCGGAGGCTACAGGGCACTCACCTGAGGACGGTTTCCCAGCTTGCAGCCCTCTCAGCAGCCGGCCGTGGCTGCATTTCAGCATGCTTTGCTCACTTTCTCCAAATAAAACATACCTCCACGGGCAGGGACCCAACCTGGAAAATTCCAGCCCGAAAGATAAAGGATTGGAAAACGATTAAAACCAGAGGTTGGAACAGAAAGCACTTGGCAGCGGGAACCTAGCGCCGGCCCCGAGCCCCCGCCGCAGCCAGCGCACGAGCACGGCCCGGGGCGCGCACACGGGAGTGGGGTCCAACGTGGTTACCCCAGCCCCGGCTATGGCAGCAG
This sequence comes from Numida meleagris, assembly GCF_002078875.1. Taxonomy (NCBI): domain Eukaryota; kingdom Metazoa; phylum Chordata; class Aves; order Galliformes; family Numididae; genus Numida; species Numida meleagris. The sequence continues at coordinate 13,181,901 of NC_034421.1, read as the reverse complement.
CCCCTGGGCTGGGGCCGGGGCCGTGCTGCGGGCTGCGACCGCGCTGCGGGCTGCGCTTGGTCACGCTCACCCCAGGCACATCAGGGCCGCAGGCTCGGGGCCGGCACAGCCCCCCACAGCCCCTCGGCCCCGCGGCGAGGAGGAGGAGGAGGGTGACGTCAGGAGGTTATCGGGTTGGGCCGGGCTGTGTGTCTGTCCGCCGCCCCGCAGCCATCTGGCAGCGTACACGATGAAGTCAGGCGGGATGATGTGCAGGGCCGGGGCGCGTTCGGAGCTCGCCGCCTCTGTTTTGGTGACGCCTCCTTAGCACTCGCGGTGGGAGGTGGCTTCGTGGGGGTGAAACCTCAGAATGGGGGAACCGCCCTCCATGCTCTGAGTCATCCTCTGACAGCAAGGAGGGGACACGGGGACAAGGGGGGACAGGGACGTGTCCCCGGGGCGAGCAGTGCTGCGCAGCCTTTGGGGGGGCCCTGCAGCCCCCACCTCGCCAACTCTGGGCAGGATTTCTCCTTGTTGTTGTTATTCTTTTATTATTTTTTTTACAAAATGACATCCTTCTGGTCTGCCTTACAAAACCTGTACTAGAAAAAGTTTTCCCAGAAGAAATGGGAAATAACCGCGTATAAATATTCTCTCTGAGTTCGTAAAGCTCTGGTTCCCCGTGCGCCCGTGCGGCGCGTCCTTCAGCCCAGCGGTGCCGAGGGGCCCAGCTCCTCGGCCGGGCCGTGCCACTCACATCAGCTCCAGGGAGTGGGGACCGCGGCTGCGCTCCACCGAGGGGCCCCTGTTGCCAGCACATCGCTGCCCCTCAGCCGAGTCACCGCCGTCCTCCTTCTGTCTTCCTTCCTAGCGCTCGCTAAAACAAGAAGGCCGACCCAAACCCGAATTAAAAACAAAACCTTTGCTGCCCGCGTTCTGTGTCGAGTCACAGGAATCGAGGCGCTTAGGCCGAGCGGTACAATCAGTGACTGCTCCCCACGTGTGTAAGCCCCTCAGAATTGCACGTTTGGGTTTGGGCTCTGCCTCAGCTCAGTTAACTCCCCGCCGCTCCTCGGCCTGGAGGTGCCACGCAGCGCTGCCGGCTCAGAAGTAGGAGGGCTTCAGCGCTGCGCTGTTGTTGTTGCTGGGGTAGTGCGCCTGCATCAGCGGCACCTCGCACTCGGGGCCGCCCGCCAGCACGGCGTTCTCAGGCCCCTGGCAGCCGTGCCCGCCCCGCTCGCCGTTCTCTAGGCACGCCTTCACGCCCTCCAGCTCCAGCGGGCCGGCCTCTACCCCCCCGCCCGCGTGCGCCTTGGCCCGGCGGTGCCGGCGGTAATAGGTGACTGCCGTCACCACCACCACCAGCAGCAGCACGGCGGCCAGCGCGGGGACGATCATCAGGGCCAGGTTGTTGTCCTTGCTCTGGGTGACGGGTGAGTGCTGCTGGTGGCTCGCCGGCAAGGTGTGCGCCTCCACGCAGAACTCCTCCTTGGAGCCCTTGTCCCCCAGCGGCCCCACGCACACGCGGTAGGTGCAGTTGGGTTTCAGCGCCCGCACCGTGTACTCGGCGAGAGAAGCCGGCAAGCGGAGCATCACGGGGCGCTTCTCCGGCCCGGACAGGTTGCGGTAGCTCAGCCGGATGCCCTTCAGCTGGGCTGTGGACTGGACGTAGTTCTGCAGGTCCACCCGCAGCGAGGTGCTGCTCACCTGCGTGATGCTGATCCTCCGGCTCGGAGGTGCTGCTGGCGTGGCTGGGGACAGCGTTGTGCCCCTCACCGCCGCGTCCTCCTCCTCCTTCTCTTCCTCCTCCTCTTCCTCTTCACAGAATGCCCCAGCGAAGCCTGGCGGGCACAAGCACCGCAGGTGACCGTGGGCACCCAGCTGGCAGGTGCCACCGTTCAGGCACGTGCGTGGGGGGCACAGCTGCGGCAGGGGGCTGCTGACGGCTGGGGGGAGGCTGAAGGGCGCCGGCGTGGAGCTAAAGGGGACGGCGCGGGGCTGCAGGGTGGCGGTGGTGGTGCTGGGCTCCGGCGGTGGGCGGCTGCCGGTGGGAATGGGCAGAGGGGGTCGCGGCGCAGTGGTGCGTGGAGGGGAGGTGGTGGCGGCGGTGGTGGTGGTGGTGGTGGGGCAGCCGAAGTCGGCATACTGCAGGTGGTGGAGGAGCTTCCCAGAGTTTTTTGGAGGGAAGTGGCAGCGTGTCTCCTCAGGCCGCCGGAGGAGCACACCGCTGGCGTTCACCCACTGCACTAGCCAGCTCATCTGGCAGATGCAGTTGAAGGGGTTGCCGGCGGCCGTCATGGCGCGGAGCCTCGGGAAGAACCTGGAGAAGTCCCGAGGGATGGTGTTGATGTTGAGGTTGCTGATGTCCAGCTCCTGCAGGTTGTGAAGGCCGCGGAAGTCCTCAGGCGGCAGCTGGGAGATGTGCGCGTTGCCGGCCAGGTTGAGCTTGGTGAGGCTGCCCAGGCGCCGCAGCACCACCGGGACGCGCTCCAGCAGGTTGTCAGAGACGTCCAGCTCGTGCAGGTTGTTCTGGGGCTGGAAGAGCTCCTCGTCCAAGCTCGTAAGGCCCAGCCCTGCGATCTTCAGGGACTCGATGTTGACGGCATGGATGGTGCCAGGCGCGATGGTGGGGATCTTGTTCCAGCTGATGTCCAGCAGCAGGAGGTTGGGCAGGTCGAGCGGGGGCACGGCCCAGAGCTGGTTGTTCTGCAGCTTCAGCTCCAGGAGATTCTCCAGCGTGTCAAACGCGGTGGCATGGATGTGCTGGATCCTGTTCTTCTGCAGGTAGAGCCGCTCCAGCAGCCGCAGCCCATGGAAGGTCTCATTGGTGATCTCCTGCAGCTGGTTGGAGGACAGGTCCAAGTTGACGAGCTCCGTTAGGGGCTGGAAGATGTTTTTCTGGATGCTGGTAATCTTGTTTTGTGAGAGATCCAAGAGCTGCAGGGCGGGCAGCCCTGCAAAGCTGTCCTCACTGAGCATCGTGATACCATTCTCAAAGACGTACAGGGAGAGGGTGCTGGGGGGCAGCCCTCGTGGCACGGTGTGGCCCCGCCTGGCCGCGCACAGGATGGTCGTGGGGTCCTGGCACTGGCAGCCCGTGGGACATGCCCGTGCCAGCTGCCCAGGGAGCAGCAGCAGCAGCGTGCAGAGGACCAGCTGGTTCATGGTGTCAGCTCTGTGGGAGAGAGATGTTTGCATGAGGATACTGTCGCCCAGGCACGCATGGCTTCACACACAAAGTACACAGCATTTGGGGCAGCACTCAGGGAGGGGCTGGCTCCATGCTGCTCCCAGGCCAGGCTGGTGCAGGAGCCCCTGACCTTGCTCCTGGTGGGGCAGGAACAGCCATGCCCAGCCCTGCCACCACCAGCCACTCACCGTCCCCTCCTTCCCTGCCCAGGACACCCCATCTCCAAAGGGACCACAGCAGAGCCTGAAGGCCCCTGATGCTTCCCTGCCCAGGGCACAAAGCAGCACAGAGGCTGCTAAGCGCTCCGCTGTCCCCCTCCCCACCTACCCCAGATTTAGGGCCACGCACCCCCAGCTCTTCCATGCGCAGTGTCCTGGCTCGTGGGGCAACACGACCCCCACGGCGGGCGGCAGGGAAAGGGCCCCTCCTTTCCCGGCTGCTCTCGGCAGGGTGCAAACCAAACATGTGGGACGCGCCGCCTCCATCCCAGCAGACGCACCCGGCTCGGCCTCCGCCAGCGAAGGGGGTGGGAGCCAGCCCGGCTTCCCGCACGCCGAGCAGGACTTAACCCTTTCCTTGTGCCGTCCGTGCAGCAGCCACCCGCCTGAGCCCCCCGGGACTCCACACCATAGGATTCTGTCCCTGCCGTTGTTTCGCCCCATAAGAGCTGTGAGGTGGCCCTCGTGAGGTGGGCTTGTGGCCCCCAGCACCGGGCTGAAACTCAGGGCAGCGCTTTGGGGAGTTTGTCGGTACTTTAAGGTACTCAGACGGTGATGCTGTTTCCAGCAACCAGAGCTGGAGGTTTCCCCCACACCCGGGAAGAACAGGAACTGGTGGTTGCAGTGGCACCCAGTGGCACTGGCACTCGGAGGTGGCACCACTGTGAGGTGACCTGGGCCAGTGAAACACTGCTGGTGTGAGGATGAAGGAGCCACTGCCCCTGCCACAGCAGGGTGGCTTGGGGCTCGGGGACATGGCTGCAGGGAAGCAGAGTGGGGTTTGACAGCTTGGGGACAGCAGCACTGCTGGGTTCCGGTCCCCTCCGTGGGGCAGACTGGCCATGGGGAGCCCCAGCCCAGCCCCGTCCTGCTCCAAGGGCCCTGGGCCAAGCTGTGACCCTGCCGTGGGCTCAGCCCTTGGCAGACCTCCAGTGCTCTTGTCTCCCAAATCCCTGGCTGCACGCGGTGACTTTGCGTCCCAAAAAGCTACTACCTCTGTTGGCATCCCGGGATTCTGGCACAGCACCGGCCTTGTTGGGTCGCAATCCTCATCCCTCTGGCACTGACTGACTGGGGACAGAGGAGACCAAGGAGAGGATGCTCCTGGTGAGAGCAGGGCTGGAACAAGCCCTTCTCCAGCCCCTGTGCCCACGTCCCAGTGACAGACGTCCTGGTTGATGTCCTTGCTCAGGACACGGCTCGTCTCTCAGCCCTGTCTTTCAGCCCTTTTAATGACAGCCCTAATTAGTGCAGGCAAGGAGCAAGACACAAAGCTGCAGGAGGGCCAGGGCCCTGCCTCCTTCATCACCCCATGGCAGGGCACGTGGGGTGACAGCGGGGCCTCTGCGGGGTGCGTGCCCCTGGCAGCCCCTTCCCAGCGCGCCCGTCACCTCCTCCCCTCCTGCTGGGCCGCTGAAAGTCGTTAATAGCTGCAGGCAAATAAAACCCTGCGACTCACTGGGGCCCCGCTGTGCGCGGGGGGCTACCGGGTAGCACAGCAGCACGTGCTGCTGCCTGCCCCAGCTGCCCCTCCGCCGTGGGGGGCCCCGGCCAGGTTGTGCCGAGCCCTGGCTGCACCAGGGGGCAACACCGCATCCCGAGTCCCCCCAGATCACCGCGCTCGCCTGCAGCAAGACAGGGTTAAGGTGGAGGCCGTGGTCCTGGGGTGCGCCCAAGGGTGGGGTGCGCCCGCGCCGCTGGGCAGGGTCACCACAGCCGCCTGAGTCACTTGGCCCAGGGACATCGGCACTGGGAGGAGCCGCTCTGTGGCCATGCGGTCACGGTCACCGAGCCCCTGGCCCACGCCCCGTGCGTGGGTGACCCTGGGGCAGGGTACCCGGTGTGCCATAGCCGTGCACGGTGACAGGGCTGTGCCAAGAGAGCATCATGCAGCCTCATGCAGTGGTTTGGGGACACCGCTGGCGTTAAGCACTGAGCTGGTGGATGAGAGCGACAGCACCAACCCTCAGCTGGGACATGGGGCAGCTGAGCAGGGACAGCAGGCACGCTGGGATGGCCAAAGCCCATGCTGGCCTCGAGGGCAGCACGACGCAGGGCTGTGCGTGCCGGGGTGGGCAGCGTGGTGCCGGCGGGGCACAGGCCCCGGGTTGGGACCTGGTTTTGCAATGCCAGGGTCGGGTTTCGCTGACGTGTCCGCGCTGCAACCAGCTGCTGACTCTGAGCCTCTCAGCCCTTTAATTATGCTGGCATTTCCTCCCCAGCTGCCAGGCTCCGCTCACCGGCCCCGGGCAGGTTGGGCTGGGTCGTGACCGCGGCCGAGCATCCCGCCTTGCCGGTTGGGCACCACGCGCTCCACCTGCGGCTCCACACCTCTGCCACCGCTCCGCCGGCACCACCGCGCTCCTCCGGCACACACCAGCCCGCTGCCCAGCCCTTCAGCGGGCACGTGGGGCTGAGGGGTGAGCCCAGCTTGGAGCCTGGAGCCTGGCAGCTTGGCAGGGGCAGCACGGCCGCACCGGGGAGAAGTGGTTCTCCCAGAGGTACTTGGCCATCCCGCCCTGCCAGCGGCCCGCTGCTCCTTGGCTGGGCTCCCCCAGCCTGCACCGCAGATACTTGCCGAATTATTCATATTTTCCGGCTGCAGGAGGATCCAGGCCCGGCCTCCCCCTCTTGCACAGCCTCTCCCTGCCAGCCTGAGGGGGTGGGAGCACTGTTCCCACTCGCTGGGGTGAGCGGCCGGGTGTCCCCCTGGTGCACACGGGGACACAGTGGGTCGCCCCTTTTTGTGCTCAAGGGAGAGCCCGTTGCCAGCCAGGCACAGAACGGGGTGGGCGGCAGCGCCGGCTGCTGCGGTGGCAGTGGGGCGTCCTCAGCCCCACGCTGCAGGGTGATACCTGGGCAGGAGGGGGCAGATGGAGCTCCACACAGCCACAAGGAGGTCATGGTGGCCCTGCCACTGGGCAAGCATCCCTGGTACTGCTAGCGCCCGCAGGTCTGCGCTCACCTGGGTCTGTGCCCACCTGGCTCAGAGGCCAGCAAGCCCAGGGTGCCCCGAGCCCCAGGACTGGGCTCCAAGGGCTGGAGGGGACTGTGCGGTCCCACAAACCTCTCGTCCCACCCCATGTCACAGTGGATTCCTGAGCCGGGGGTACCCGGCACAGCCAGGACGTCCCCTCCCGTCCCCATACATCGATGATTGAGGCCCCGCGTCCGCCTGGCTCCCCGTGCGGAACAAAGCCGCCGTTGTTGCCGGCACGCAGCCAGCCCGGTGGGCACCGGCACACGCACGGCTCCGTCCCCACCGCCGCTCGGGGCCCCGCGCGGAGGAATGCGGGGCCTTCCCCGGCTCCAGGCCCAGTGCTCACGGGGCCCTCCCTGACGCCCCCGAACACACCCGTGTCTGCACGTGCCCCCTCCCCATGCCCAGCGGGGCTGCACGATCAGCCCCTAATCCCCCTTTTCCCTTCCAGTCGCCCTCCGCCGCAGCTCCCACCTCCTCCCGCGCTCCCTCCCTATTTAATTAAAGTTTCCGCAGCAGCCAGGGAGGAATGCGGGCCTGCTTACCGCCTCCCCCCGCGCCAGCCCCTCGGCCCGCTCCTGCCCCCGTGACCCGGCCACGCTCTCAGGTGCCGAGAAGGGGAAAAACCAGCAGAGCCGCTTCGCCCGGAGCAGGCGGTGCCGCCCCGCTGCCACGCGCGGATTCCTGCGGCCTGACTGTGGCCATGCTGTCCCCGAGCGCTTCCTCCCGCCGCGTCCCGTCGGGTGGCGGAGCCAGCCAGGCAGGCAGCGTTGCGTCAGGGCGACCCGGCTGGGCCACCCGGGCTTGGCGTGGCGCGAGGAAAAATAGTAATTAGTGTCATTCGTCACGACGGCACGGCCCAGCGCCGTGTGGGCAGCGCCCGGCCCTCGGTCAGGCCAGGCCGCCGCCACCAGGATGGGGACGTGCCCACTCGAGGACGGGGATGCGCTTCTGCTCGGTGCTGTCACCGCAGCGTCGCCCGCCGGGACGCCCGGGTGCCGGTGGCAGCGCGGTGGCCACGAGGGAGGAGTGAGAGATGCTCACCGCCTGTCACAGCCCGCAGGGATGGCAGCTCCGGTGTCACCCCAGCAGGCACAGCAGGAAGCCGATGGGGCATCCCGGTGGCCGGCGGCCAGGCTGGTCAGTGCCCTGCTGGCACGCTTCCCCATCGGACACTGGTGCCAGCAGCTCCCTGCCTGCTGTCCCCCGAGCAGCGAGCCCCGCTGCCACATTGGGATGGGCAAGCATGGATGGACCGCGCCGGGTCCTACACATATCCTGGAGCCTGGCTGCTGGCAGGATGGGTCACGGTCACCCAGCCACCAGCAGTGACACTTGGGGACAGCACGAGTCCCCCCAGCCACACCTCATCCCTCCCCACGATGAGGCAGCACCAGGTCCCCGGCCGGACGTGCACCAGGGACAGTCCGTGGGAGGGGACCCACGAGGCCACCGCGCTGGGGACCGGCCACCAGCGCCTTCGTCCCAGCACGCCACCGGGCTGCCGCCGAGGCTCCATCCCTAGCCAAGACGGGGTCACCCTGTGACCCAGCAGGGACAGCCGAGCACGGACTGCCGGTCCCTCCCGGCTCCGGGTCGCGGCACTCACCGGGGCCGGGCGGGGCCGGGCCGGGCACTCACTCCATGGCGGCGGGCGGACGCTCCCCTCTCTGGCGGCGCCGGGCCCGGGGGGCGGCTTTTAGGGTGAGGGGGCGTGGCCTGGCGCTGGGGGGCGGGGCCGGCTCTCCCGCCGCCTCTCCATTGGCTGTGAGGACCGGGGGGCGAGGGGTGGGGCGGGGCTGCCACGTAGGCTCCGCCCCCTTCGCACCTGGGGCCCGGCGTGGGGGGACCCCAGGGACCCCCTGGCACCCCCGGGTGTGGGTATGGGTTCGGGCGTGGGTACAGGCGTCTCCCCCTTCCCCCAGCACCCACGTGCCCCAAGACCCTCCAGATACCCCTGTAGCACCAGGGCTGGGCATCCCAGCAACCGCTGTCCAGCATGGCCTAGCTGACCCGTAAGCCAGGTACGGGTCCCCGTTGCTCCAGGGCCGCTGGGAACTCCAGCCCTCTGTGTCCCAGCGCCTCCAGCACCCCTAGCACCATGGAACCCTGTTACCCTGTTACCCACCCCGGCCAGGGATCACTGTGCTTTGGGGTACACCATGCACTAGGGACAGGGGTTGCAGGTGTCCTCGCGGGGCTGTCCTGAAGCCAAGGTGACAGCAGCGCTGCACCCAGCGCTGCAGGACAGCGTTCACCACCCCGAGATGTCCCAGCAGTGGAGCCGCCCGTGTCCCAGCCTTTGTCCCTGCTGGTGGTGGCAGTGCGGTGCTGGTGGCAGCGATCCCCGTGCCTGCTGCAGCCACTCGGCGTTGTTTGTCCAGGTTGTGCCAACAGACACGGGCCAGATTGCGCCGTACCAGCTGGGGCTGCCCCTGATGTCACCTGGCTGCCCCGCGCTGTCCCTGCCACGGAGCCCCGCCGTGCTGCAGGGCTGCGGGGCCGGGCAGCCTTTGTTTGGCTGTGTTTCCTCAAAGTCGATCCGTGTAAAATCCCGGCACCGCACGTGCTCCCTTCCCCCAGCCGGCACAACCACAAAAATGTCAACCCGAAAGTAATATATTGTCCCTTTGTTCTCCTGAAAGTTGCCTCTGGAGTTTTCTCCTCCACACCCATATCACGGGGAAGGAAGAGAAGGGGTTCGGTGCTCCATGGCCCCTCCAGCCCCTGAGCATCCCCCAGGCACAGGGTGGGACAGGGACGAGGACAGGGATGAGGAGCACTGCGACCAGCCTCGCTGGCAGCCTCGACCACGGGGCTGGTGGGGCAGCGTGTGCCAGCGAGGTGTGTGCTGTGCTGGCTGCAGCCCGCGGCCCCGTGCCCACCCCGGACTGGCCAAGCCGGCCCGGGCAGCCCAGGACTGTGCCAGCAGGGCCAGGTGGGCCCCGGGTTCCCTCACTTACGGCACCTGTGTGCCCCATGCCCGCGCTGCCGTGCCACGCACCGGCACGCTGCAGGAACTATGGGCGGCCGCCAAGGTCTCGCTGCCATAAAGCTGTCACTGTGGGGCTGAGCGTGGCAGGGCTGTAGCGTGGGAAGCTGTAAATGGGGGAGATGCCAAGGGCCGTTCCCGTGTGCCACACCAAGGGCACCCAGCACTGCCCTGCTGCCATGGGCACGGTTGGACCCTGCCCAGCACTTTGCTGGCACCACAAGGAAAATGGGACGGGGCTTGGGGTGCCCATGGGGGAATGGGTCAAGAGGGCAGGATCCAGCCCTGCCTTTATCGGGGTGCTGCCACGTGCCAGGGCAGGCTGCTGAGCCCCATCCCGCAGTGCTCAGCACCCTCCTTTCCTTGTAGGGCCGTGATCCCACTGTACGACGCCGACACAGGGCTGCTGGTGCTGGCGGGGAAGGTGAGGAGCTGGGGTGGTGGGACACAGCAGGGTGATCCTGCACCCTGTTACACTGCACTCCTGTCCATCTCTACCAGGGAGAAAACCTCCTGTACTGCTTGGAGGCGGCACCGGCGCAGCCTGCACTCACCCAAGGTAAACAGGACGCATCCTACACAGGATGCGTCGGCCCCTATTCTTGCCCCCCACCCCAAGGCTGTCCTGCCTGTCCCCAGTCACTCAGTGCCTGACGGAGGGACACACGCGGGGCCTGGCCACCGTCCCTCGCCTGGCCCTGGACGTCATGGCCTGCGAGGTGCTCCGCGTCCTGCAGCTCACCGACACCTTCCTTGTCCCTGTCAGCTACATCGTGCCCCGCAAGGTGAGTGCGTGTGGGGCCCTCAGACAGAGCCTCAGCTCCAAGCTTGGTCCCCGTGATCCCATGTCCTCGTGCCCTGGTGCTTTCCCTGTCACTCACTGTCACCAATTTGGGGACGAACCGCAGCATGCAGGGCACAGGTCTCCCAGCCAGGTTCTCCCGCTGCCCCCAGTGCGCTCAGGTTTTTCCTTCCATTGGCATCATTCCCCCGCAGCATTTTTCTGAACGACAGAAAAAAAACAGGGCGGCAGCTTAAGAAAATGCCCTTTGCTGTAAACAGACACTATTGTGGAAAAAGCCACGTTTAAAAAAAGAAACAGAGCGTAAGCAGTGCTGCAGGGCGGCCACGGGCTGGGGGGAACCAGGGCTCTGCCCCCATGGGGACACTGCCACAGGCAGGGCTCAGCCCCAGGGAAATGGAGACAGCCACCACTCACCCCGGGAGCCCCCAGCTCATCCCGTTGCCCCCACCCTGTGGGTGGCAGGATGGTGGGGTGCCTGATGCCATCCCATTGGCGCCATCTCAGGGGGACCACCTCACTGTCCACCACTGGGGAATGGAGAGCAGCCAGGTGCCATGAGGAGGAAGGGGGGACTCAGGTTTCCATGCTAAGATGAGGGAAACTTGGGGGGGGGATGAAACCTGGGCACTGCATGCTGAAGCCTTGAGGCTAGGGGCTGCAATCTGGTGCTGGTGTTGGGTAGCAGAGGCTGAGTGCTCAAAGCTGCGATGGCAGGAGCCGCAGGCCAGCAGCTGGGGGCTGCATTTCAGAGCCTGGATGCTTTCAGGGTGCCCAGCACAGCCCAAAGCCAGGCAGCATCTGACACCTACAGGCTCTGGCACGCAGCTCGGCTGGGGCTGAGGCTCCGCACCACTGGGGTGCCCAGGGGTCTCCCACCTGGGGCCACCAGTGCTCGGTGACAGCAAGGGACTGCAGGCGGAGCACCAGCTCATGTCCCACCTAGTGTGCGCAAGCACAGTGGGACAGGACACCAGTCTTGCCGTCCCCTGTCCTGCAGTCCAACCAGGAGTTCCACGAGGATCTGTTCCCTGACTGCGCTGGGATGCTGCCGGCCACAGATGCCCAGGCCTGGTGGGCAGGGAACAGCCAGCAGGTGAGCGGCACCCAGGAGGTGTCCCCATGGGTCACAGCACCTGGGGCTGAGTGTTGCACTGCCTTGGGATGGGGCCCGGACATGCTTGGAAGGGGAGGGATAATTTTTTAATCACATCTATTTAATGGAAAGTGGAGATTTACACAAATTGCAAGTTTGCCAAAAGTCAAGGAGTTTTTGGGGTGGCAGAGCACACGGGCTGTGTGCCCCCTCCTGACTGTGGAGTGGGAGAAGTGTTTGAGGATGAGACACACAGCCCTGCACCTTGGCTGCAGCAGCTGGCTTTGAATGCAAACACAGCTTCAGGAGATCTCATCTGCTCCCACCCAGTTTAAAATGGTTTTCCAGGAAGAAATTGCTCAAAAATGCTCTTCTGCAGTCAAATGAGCTCTAATTTCCAACTAGGTGCAGCTAAGAGTAAAAATCTAATAGAGAAAAGGCATGTCCCTCTACCTTCCTTAAAAATGTAGACATTGTGAGACACTATAAATGTGTATTGGAACCGCTTCACGATTCCAAAGCTGTGAGCCAGAGAGGGGCCTCCTGCAAACCAGGAGCACCCCCATAAGCCAGACACCACGAGCTGCAGGTTTCAGTGGGGATGATTACAAAACCAGGGGGAGAAAAAGGTTTTGTGGGGGTGAACCAGCTCCCTGACACAGCCAGCAGCTGGGACTCTGTGGCAGGCTCCCCTCTGCCAATGCCTGCTTGCCACAGTGCTGCTGCCTCGCAGGTGGGGAGGGTGAGCCTGCACCCGGCACGGAGACCCACCGAGACCTTCCGTTCCCCGCTCATCGCTGCCGAGCCCAGCGCCCAGCTGCCCAATGACGGCCCAGTGGATACTGACCGCAGTGTGAGCACAGGGGTGTGAGGGGCTGGGGGTGGCAGGGCTGGGGGAGCACCTCCTGCCCACCCGCTGTCTCCTGTAGGAGGGCAGTGGCTACTCTTCACCCTCCGGTTCGCTGGCCTCACCGAGCAGCACTAGCGCCTCGCTCTCCGCCAGCACCGGCCCCTCCAGTGGCTTCGTCAGCAGCCCCAGCCAGAAGTCGCTGCAGAGTATTTTGGGTGAGCGGGCACCAGGGTGGGCTCGGCATCACCAGGCCACGTGGCCGGAGGAGCCGTGGCACTCAGCAGCACCACCCACCCACGCAGGGCCCAGCTCCCGCTTCCGGCACGCACAGGGCACAGTGCTGCACCGTGACACCCACATCACCAACCTGCGGGGGCTGAGCCTCACCACGCCGGGCGAGAGCGACGGCTTCTGTGCCAACCAGCAGCGTGTCGCCCTCCCGCTGCTCTCTGCTGGTGGCCAGATCGCTGTCCTTGAGGTACTGCACTGCGGAGCGGCTCTTGGTGTCACCACTGCAAGCAGCGTGTGGGCACCTGACGCGTGCCCTGGGTGATGCTTTGCTCTCCGTCAGCTCTCCAAACCAGGCCGTCTCCCCGACGTGGCTGTGCCCACCATCCAGAACGGTGCGGCGGTGTCCGACCTCTCCTGGGACCCCTTCGACCCACGGCGCCTTGCAGTTGGTACGCACTGGCACCAGCTCCCTGCTGTGGGTCACCGCGCCCCGTGTTGCTGCTCACTCCCTGCCTGTGTCTCTCCCTGCCTGTGTCGGTGCTGCAGCGGGGGAGGATGCCAAGATCCGGCTGTGGCGGGTGCCTGAGGACGGGCTGCAGGACACACTGCGGGAGCCTGAGGCCGTGCTGAGAGGTGAGCACGGTGCAGGGACACAGCTCAGGAACTGGCAGTGGGGACAGGTGGGTCCGGCGGTGTCCCTGTCCCAGTGCTGGCACTCTACTCTTCTCACCAGGGCACACGGAGAAGATCTACTCCATCCGCTTCCACCCCGTGGCAGCTGACCTCCTCGTCTCCTCCTCCTACGACATGACGGTGCGGATCTGGGAGCTGGGCGCCGGGCAGGAGGTGCTGTGCCTGCAGGGACACACGGACCAGGTAGGGCCAGGGATTACCAGAAGACCACAGCACCCAGACATACCAGGCTGCCACACTGCAGCACCTGGATGACAGTTTGGAGCTGGCTCCTGAATTACCGTGCTGAGATGGTTCTGGGGGGAGAGTGACTTCAGGCTACCAAGGGGGCAACATGGCTGGCCACCAAGTCCCCTGGGCCAGCCGGGCACTGGGGCACAGATCTGCGACAGAGGCACCCTCCATCCCCCAGATCTTCAGCCTGGCTTGGAGCCCCGATGGGAGGAAGCTGGCGACAGCGAGCAAGGATGGCCGGTTGCGGCTCTATGAGCCTCGATGCAGCCCCCAGCCCCAGCAGGTGGGACCACAGTGGTGGGAATGGGACGAGATAACGGGGGGACAGATTCCACGGTGGGGAGCTGCTGGGGAGAGTGTGCTGCCTGTGACCCTCCTTCTCTCCACACAGGAGGGTCCAGGCCCCGAGGGGGGCCGCGGGGCACGTGTGGTCTGGGTGTGCGGAGGTGACTTCCTCCTCGTGTCCGGCTTCGACAGGTGAGGGTGGGCACGCGCCACCGCTGGGCATGGTCCCCAGGGGACGAGGTGTCCCTCAGTGCCCGCCTTGGGGACACTAGACACACTGGGCTCTGGGCTCTGCCATGCCACCTGCTCACCCCCACAGCCGCAGCGAGAGGAGGATCCTTCTGTACCGTGCACAGGCCCTGCCCGATGGGCCCCTCTCCGTTCTCGGCCTCGATGTGGCCCCCTCCACACTCCTGCCCTTCTATGATGAGGACACCAGTGTTGTCTTCCTCACCGGCAAGGTGAGATGGAGCTCGCCTGCTTCCAGGGGGCTGCCCACACAGGGCACCGTGGTATGGGCCCCTTGTGTCCTCACACCAGCCCCCATCTCACTGTCTCAGGGTGACACCAGAGTCTTCCTGTACGAGGTGACCCCCGAGCCACCCTATTTCCTTGAGTGCAACAGCTTTACCTCCAGCGACCCCCACAAGGTGAGGGGGTGCCCGCCGGGGCCGTGCTGCCTGCCCTGCTCCCAGCCCTGCTCACATACTTGCTCCGCCAGGGCTTTGTCTTCCTGCGCAAGACAGTGTGCGACGTGCGGGAGGTGGAGTTCGCCCGGGCGCTGCGGCTGGGGCAGAGTGGCCTCGAGCCGGTGGCTTTCCGTGTGCCTCGTGTCAAGGTAGTCACCGGGCTTGGCTGCGTGGGGGACAAAGCAATGGGCTCTCCTCATTGTCCCACACCCTGCAGAAAGAATATTTCCAAGACGACATCTTCCCTCCAACCCGTGTGTGGTGGGAGCCGGCCCTGAGCGCCAGCGCCTGGCTGGGGGGAGCAGATGGGCAGCAGGGCCGCGCTGAGCTCCGTCCCGCCGACATGGTGCCAGGTGGGTGTGCAGGGGCAGCGTGGGGCCTCGTGGGTGTTGGGCCGCCCCACATCACGCTGCCCTTGCAGTGAGCCAGGCCCCGAAGGAGGCACCCGCACGGAAGTTCGTGCCTGCGGCCGTGTATCTGGGGGAGAAGACGGACGAGCAGAAGAAGGAGGAGGTGAGTGTGGGGACGGCGGACCCGCAGCCCTGTGACGCCCCGACCCACGGCCCTGCTTGTCCCGCAGCTCCTCAGCGCCATGGTGGCCCGGCTGGGCAACCGCCACGACCCGCTGCCCCAGGACTCCTTTGAAGGCGTGGACGAGGCCGAGTGGGTAAGTGTGGCGGGGACAAGGCCGGGCCGCGGGGAGAGGGCCGCAAGAACCGGGCCTGGGCCTCACCAACCCCGGCCTCCACAGGACTAGGCCGCAGGCGGACCCCACAGCGCTGCACGGACCCCAGGCCTCGCTGGAGAGGAGTCATCTCAAGCCGGGCCCGCGCCAGGGGGCAGGCCCCGCCATTAAAGACGCTGCAGCCCCGCCCGTGGCTCCTGTGCTTGTGTGAGGGAACGGAGGCGGAGGGGCGGGGGAAAATGGCGGCCGCTCTCCCGCCTCTTTAGCGCGCATGCGCGGCGTCTCCGGCCCGGACCTCCCCGCTCAGCGCGGCCAGCAGGGGGCGCCATTGTCCGGTGGAGGGCGACGCTCCGCCCCGTGCCCTCCGCTCTCTGACCCCGCGCCCTTGCGGGGAGCGGAAGCGGTGGAGGGGACGATGGTGAGCGGCGGGGCCTGGGCTCGCTCCGCCGCCGGAACGGGCGCGGGCGGGGACACAAAGCTCGGGAAGGGGGTCACGGGGCCGAGACAGGCCCACACGGCCCGAGGAGGGGGTGACAGAGCCGGAGGGGGTGGTGACAGGGCTCGGGGAGCCGGGGACAGGAGCCGCGCGGGGTTCAAGGCCCGGGGATAGCGGACGTGGGACAGGGTCGGGTGCGGAGCGGCAGAGCCCGGGGAGGTGGAGGCGATTCTGGGCCGTTCCCAGAGGGAAACCGGGCCCGGGGAGCGCGGGGGATCCGGGCAGGCCCCGGGGTGCCGGTGGGGCTCCAGAGGGGCTGGGCCGGGGCCGTGACAGCCGGCTGTCCCCACAGGCCAAGTACCTGGCGCAGATCATCCTGGTGGGGGCCCAGGTGGTCGGACGGGCCTTCATGCGAGCGCTGCGCCAGGAGTTTGCAGGTAGGAGCTGAGCCCGGCCCGGGGCACCCCCTGCTCCCCGTTCCCCTGGGCCGTGCAGGGACACCACAAAGAGACCCACGGGCTGCAGCCACCTCCTCAGCGCTGGGGCAGGGAGGGGGCCCGGGTGACCCTGGGGAGGGGGTGGGCAGCTGTCATGGGGCTTCGTGGCTCAGACCTGCCTGGAAGCCCCATGGCTGTGGGGACTCTGGGGGGTGTGGGTAGAGGACTGACAGTGTCCCCGTGCAGCGAGCCGAGCTGCGGCAGATGCACGGGGCCGCTCAGAGAGGCCCCAGTCCGCTGCCGCCTCCAGGATCATTGGCATCAGCCTCCAGGAAGCTCAGCAGATCCTCAACGTCTCCAACCTCAACCCGGAGGAGATCCAGAAGGTAGAGGCTCCTTCAGAGCGCCTGCGGCTGGGGAGAGCTGGCACGGGGTGGTGGGGGCCCCTGGAGGTATGTAGGTGCCGTCCTGGGCATGGCTCATCCTGAGAGGTCTCCCTGCTCCAGCTGCAGCACGGTTTGCCCAGCATTGCTGCTGGGCAGGGACACATGCTCCTCCAAAAGTGTCTGTCATCACTGCATGAAGCAGTCTCACCTCCGGGAGCCAGAGGCTGCTGGTATTTGGGGAGGGGGGGTGCAGGGAGCAGCTCCTGATGGAGGCTTTCTTTTGGCAGAACTACGACCATTTATTCAAAGTGAACGACAAGTCAGTGGGAGGCTCCTTCTACCTACAGTCCAAGGTGAGCAAAGGGAGGAGAGCTGCGGGGTCCCCCGTCTCTACCCTCAGCCCGTCTGGCTGCCTTTGATTTGGCAGGAACCTTCCAGAAACAGATGTTTTGGGGCAGTACCGCCTCCTGCTTGGGCTGAACCCATCAGCGGGCCACAGAGGGAGAGCTTTGCTGCCTCTTCCTGGCTGCTTAGGGAGGGAATGGTGTCTGTTGGCACCAGCTGAGCACGGTTGTGCCAGAAAAGGGTTGGGGATCGGTTTTATCCCCACCCTTGATCATGCTGGAGGCCAGCCAGCACTGGAGGATGTCTGTGGGGTAGCACAGAGCTGAGGGACCTGCAGCGCTAGCAGTCAGCACGGATGAACTCCTTCCAGAGTCCAGCTGAGGCGGGAAGGACTCGGAGCCCGGTGCCAGCGGGCAGGGAGGCGTGGGTGCAGCCCTGCCCTCTGCGTCACCCCGTCCCCTCGTCCTGCAGGTGGTGAGAGCCAAGGAGCGGCTGGACGAGGAGCTGCGCATCCAGGCCAAGGACGAGAAGGAGAAAGGCTGGAAAGCCGAGACGTGACTCCTGTCACTCGTGTCCCCGCTTCCCTCTCCCTTAAGTTATAGGTGGCCAATAAACGCCGTGTCCTCCACCACCTGGCCTGGCTGCTCTGCTCCCTGGGAGGGAGAGGGGATGGCCCCAGCCCTGCTGCTGCCCTGGTGCTGTGCCCTGGCTGTCGGTGCACAGCACAGAAACCTGACCCAGCCGCGGGGGGCTGGCACGGGCTGAGATCTGCCCTGCAGATGATGGAGGTGGCACGGGGAAGGAAGGGTGTCCCCAGCTTGGCCTCAGGGCAGCCAAGGCTCAAATCACACCCGGGAAGGCCGCAGGAGCTATTTTAGTGGGGGGCTGGATGCTCGCAGCCTGACTGCACGCGTGCCTCTGGCTCTGTACCACGTGAGAGCAGGGAGCTGCGTGCAGATGGGCAGCAGGGACGGGCAGTGGGTCGGGCACAGCGGTGAGGAGCCTTGTGGGGACACACTGGGGCCGTCCCCAGCTGCACCCCCACCAGGAGGCCAGGCAGGGCCAGCTCTGCCGTCAGCTCCGAGGAGATGGCAGCCTTGTCACCCTCTTCCCCTCTGTCCCCTGGCAGGAGCTCAGTGCTTTGTCCCTGCCTCTGTCTCCTTGCTGCCCTTGGGCCCTGGGCACAGGCGGGTAGTGCGGTTGCAGACTGAAACAGGAACTTACTTCAACTTCACTTTATTGTTTTCTTAATAAACTTCCTCTCCCATGGAGGAATATAGTGTTATAATCGTTAGCTTATCTCTTGCTTCTGTAGTCCTTAAACTCTATGCTAACAGCGATGGAGCCCAACAGGAGGAAAATAAAAACAACCCAGAAACTACAATAGAAAGGCACTTAGAGACCGTTAAAATACTGATGACCTGGAATGTGCAACAACAAACCAACAAATGAGCAAGAAAACGTACACCGGCCGGGGAGGCCTGGTCGATGGCCAAGTGCCATGCTGTGGCAGTGCCGGGCGGCTGCCGCGCCCCGGCCCAAGGACAGCGACATGGGGAGACCTGCTCCCCGCGGGGCGTGCTGCCGGGGGCCCTTCCCGAGCCTGTGCAGCTGGGTCAGGGTCAGGGAGACCCTCGGTTCAGAGAAAGCTGTGGGCAGGGCGAGGTACGCGGGACCCTCTGCGTGCACCGGGGCGAGGGAGGCACCTGTGCCCCCTGTACTGGAGGCGGTCGGGGCTCTGGAGGAGTGCGAGCGGTCCCTCAGAAAGGGAGGGTCTGAGCTGGGAAAGCAGGGATGGAGCCCATGGGGCTTGGGACACCTCTGCGGGGTCCCCCCATCTCCAAAGCTCCTGCCTCTCGGTGCTGCAGGTGGAGCTGAGCAGGGGCCCTGCATACCCAGCTGTGCCCAAACTCTCCCTCTTGCCGGGATGGGGTCTGGCAGCACAGAGCCCAACCTGCACCAGTGCTGCCCCACAGCTCGGGCGGGGCTCATCTGGAAACACGGCCCAGAGCTGAGCAGCGCTGAGCCGCCCGGTGCCAACGTGCACCTGCCTGCAGCCCTGCCCGCGCTGCCTGCGTGCGCTTGCGGTACATGGTTAGGTATGAACATAGCTAAACACGGTGGCTCTGCCCCGGTGCGGAGCCGGCACGGTGAGCGGCACACGTGGCCGTGTGCCTTGTCACGGGGGTGGCCGGGGAGGCGGCACGGGGCGGCCTGGCCGTGGAGCCGGGGGTCCCCACGTTGGCAGCGGTGGGGCCGAGGCCTGGGGCAGGGAGACGCCAAGTCAGCGAGAGCGAAGAGCCCAAGCGGGGCCCCGTCAGCGCAGGGGTCTGGGCGATAAATAAATAGCGGCGTCTCCGCTGCCCAGCGTGGGGCAGGGCCCCCCAGGCGTACACCCCCCCCCAGGGCCGGGGCGGCAGCGTGGGGTCGCCGAGGGATTATTGCTATTCTCAGAAGAGTCCGTTCTTCTTTCGTGAAGGTTAACGTGGCCGCAAGCCCGGGCCTGGAGCGACGCTGGGGGCGATGCCGGGGGCTCGGCCTGCCCCCCCCAGCCCTCAATTCACCACGGCCGGCTTGAGCAGCAGGGAGCCGGGCGGGATGACCACCCAGCCGGGCGGCAGCGCCTCGGGGGGGCTGCCCGCCGCGCCCACCCCCGTCGAGAGGTCGAGCACGGCCCCCGGCAGCAGCGCCAGGCTCTCGGGGGGGGCCCGCAGGCGGCCCGGCTCCGTCCGTTGGCCGCCCGCTTTGCGGCCTTCCTTGCCTCCCTTCCGCCCCTCGGCCTCGTCGGCCTCGGCCTTCGCCCCGCCGGCCAGCAGCGACATGACGGGCAACCCCAGGCCGCCGGCCGCGAAGGGCGAGGGCAGCAGCGGGCCCTTGGCCAAGTTCAGCGGGCCGCCGCCGTTGAGGGGCAGCGCGGGGCCGGGCAGGGCGGGCAGCGAGCCCCCAGCCCCACAGCCCAGAGCGCTCAGGTCGAGCGGGGCCGGCGCCAGCGGGAGGGGCAGGGCGGGCAGCGCGTGGGGCGCAAAGAGGGCGGCGGGGTTGGGCAGAAGGAGCTGCGCCCCGTTGGCGTAGGGTGCGTCCGCAGAGCCCTTGGGGGGCGCGTGGGCCTTCAGCATCTCGTGGTGCTCGTGGGACACGAAGTGCCCGTGGGCCTTGATGTGCTTGCGGAGCGAGCTGGGGTCCGTGTAGCGCTTGTGGCAGCCCGGCATCTTGCAGTAGTAGGGCTTCTCCACGTAGTGCGTGCGGGTGTGCTTGAAGCGGTCGCTGGAGTTGGAGTAGCGCTTGTTGCAGCCTTCGTAGGGGCAGATGTAGGGCTTCTCGCCTGCGGGACGGCACAGCGCTGCGTCTGAGCCCCCCCGCCGTGGCCGAGCAGAGCTCCGTGCCCCCCCCCCCCCACGCCCGCCCCATGCACTCACCGGTGTGCGAGCGGTTGTGGATCTTCAGGTTCTCCAGGCGGGAGAAGCTCTTGTTGCAGGTGGGGCAGCGGTGCGGCTTCTCGTTGGTGTGCGTCCGGATGTGGATCAGCATCTTGTACCTGTGCCACGGCCGTCAAGGGAGGGGCCGGGAACAGCACCCACAGCAACCCCCCCCTCAGCACCCATGGGGACACCCAACACCGCCGCTCAGTGCCACCACCCAACGCCATCATCCGACACCGTCACCCGGTGCCATCGCCCATCACCATCCATCCCTGCAGCCCCACGCCCCCAGCACCGGTTACTGACCCCCCACCCCCCTCCCCACCTCCCCCGGCGCCCACCTGGCGTTGAAGCCGCGGCCGTGGCGGGCGCAGCCCTCCCAGTGGCAGCAGTACCCCGCGTCCTTCTCGGGTTTCACGTGGAAGTCATTGACGTGGTCCACGAGGTCTTGCAGGAGGTCGAAGAACTGGTTGCACTGTGGGGGGGGGGGGGACGCTGGGGGTGAGGGAGGGCTGGAGACGGCCCCGGTGCCCCCCAGCTCCATGCTCGCCCCCCTCCCCCACCCTCAGCCCCACATCCCTCCCCCTCCCAGCCCCATGCCCCCGCCTGACCTTGGACCAGCGGCAGACGAGCTGCTTGGGGAGGGGCAGCTCCGGGGAAAGGCGCTTGTCCTTGGGGGGGGGCAGGAAGGAGGGCAGGTGCAGGGCCCCCCCCGCGCCCAGCGGCAGGAAGAACTGGAAGGAGCCGGGGATGCCGTCGATGTAGCGCAGGGACTGGAAATCCTACGGCGAGATGGGAGGGGGGGCGGGGGGTGAGGGCCGATCTACGGCCCCTCTCCAGGACAAGGAGGGGGGCATCGAGGGGGAGGGGATACGCGGCCGTACTCACGTGGGGGATAGCGGGCACGGGGGGGTCACTGTGCCGCTCGGGGGACAGCGAGGCGCTGCCCCCTCCCGGGGACTCCACGCCAGGGGGGGGCGAGAGGCTGAGGTCCATGACGGGGAGGGCCGGGAAGCGCTTCTCCAGCGCTTTGGAGTGTGCCAACAGCCCGGGGCTCGGCCCTGCCCGCCGCCCCCCCCGCGCGGAGCCCCGGCTCTCCCCGACCGGCGGGGGGGCGGCGGTGGAGGGGGACACACGGGGCCGTGGTCCGGGGGGGCCGCGTTCCCGTTTCTCTCGGGCGCTCCGCAGTTTGGAGATGCTCAGCTTGAGGTCCAGCGGCTCGTCCAGCGAATGCATGGCGCCGGGCGGGGGGGTGCTGCAAAGAGGC
>NC_034421.1:13156172-13158547 GCF_002078875.1 Numida meleagris | reverse complement strand
GGGGGGGACGGGGCGGGATGGGGTAAGGCAGAACAGGGCAGAATGGAGTGGAATGGGATGGGGTGAGATGGGGTGGAATAGGGTCAGAGGGGGTGGCACGGTTTGGGGTGGGGACAGGACAGAGTGCGGAAGGGGAGGGAAAGAATAGGGTCAGCCAGCAGGGGCATAGGATGGGTATGGGACAGGATGGGATAAAAGGGAATGGGACAGGGTTGGAAGGGGTGGCCGAGAATGGGGTGGGGACAGGGCAGGGCAGGACAGGATGGGATAGGATGAGATGGGATGGGATGGCACAGGTTGGGATGGGAACAGGACAGGGCTTGGATCAGATGGGGTGGGATGGGGATGGGACAGGATGAGATGGGATAGGACGGAGATAGGATAGGATGAAATGGAACAGGATGAGATAGGGATGGGACAGGACAGAACGGGAATGGGAAGGGATGGAATAGGATCAGATGAGATAGCAGAGGATGGGATAGGGACAGTACAGGATGGGATGAGGCAATGATAGAACAGAATGGGGTGAGAGAGGACAGAATGGGATGGAATAGCTTCAGAGGGGGTGGCACAGGATGGGATGGGGACAGGGCAGGACAGGATGGAATATGATCAAAGGGAATGGCACAGGAGGGGATGAGGGTAGGACAGGATGGAGCAGGGTGGGATAGAATAGGGGCAGAACAGAATGGAAGGGGATGAGACAGAATAGGATGGGATGGGATGGAACAAAATGAAATGGGGTGGCACAGAATGGGTTAGGAACAGGACAGGATGAGGACAGGGTCACATGGGGAGGAATAGGGATGGGACACAACAGGGTGGGGACAGGAAGGGGTAGAATAGGATCAGATGGGATAGCACGGGTTGGGATGGGGCAGGGACAGATGGGGTGGGACGGTGACAGGACAGGGTGGGACAGGGATAGGACAGAATGGAATGGGATGAGAGAAAACAGGAGAGAACAAAGTGGAGCGGGATGGGTTGAGACGGATGGATTAGGATCAGAAAGGGTGGCACAGGTCGAGATGGGGAAAAGACCAGATGGGGTGGGGTGGGGATGGGGATGGGAGAGGACAGGATGGGATGGGATAGGATGGAATAGGATCAGATAGGATGACATGGGATGGGGAGAGGACAGGATGTGTATGGGATGGGGATAGAACAGAACAGAATGGGATGAGATAGGATAGGGAAGGGGTAGGACAGGATGGAATGGGACGGGGTTGGATGGGGTGGCACAGGGTGGGGAGGGGACAGGACAGGACGAGGACAGGGTTGGAGGGGTGGTACAAGGATGGGATGGCACAGGAGGGGGATGGGATGGAATGGGGGCAGCAGAGGGGGTGGCACAGGTCGGGACGGGGACAGAATGGGATGGGGATGGGGCAGGTTGGGATGGGCTGAGGTAGGACGGGATGGGATGGAGTGGAACGGGATGGGCTGAGGTGGGATGGAATAGGGTCAGAGGGGGGGGGACAGAACGGGATGGGATGGGACAGGTTGGGATGGGATGAGGTAGGACGGGATGGGATGGAGTGGAACGGGATGGGCTGAGGTGGGATGGAATAGGGTCAGAGGGGGTGGCACAGGTCGGGATGGGGACAGGACAGGGACAGCACGGGGGCGGGAAGGGGCAGCGTGGGATCGGATGGGATGGGACAGGGATAGAACGGGTCGGAATGGGACGAGATGGGACGGGACAGGGATAGGACGGGACGGAACGGGACAGGCTGGCGTGGGATGGCACAGGACGGGACGGCGCCAGCACAGGAGCAGCCGGGCCAGCACCCCCGCAGCTCGGGGGCACGGGGAACACGCGGCCCGCAAAGCGCAGCGCCCCGTCTCCCCTCCGTCCCCGCGCTCCCCCCGCTTCGCCCCGTTCCCCGCCGAATCCCGCGCCGTCCTTTGTTTACATGGGCCGGTGGCTGGCGGAGGCGGCGCCGCCGGGGGAGGGAGCGCTGCTGTGCTCGCACCAGCTGTTTCCCGCCTTGAGACACACGCACACACACACACACGCCCGCTCCAGCCCCGGCGCAGTCGCTCCGCGCCCGGCCCCGCGCCCAGCGGCGCCCCGCAGCCCTCCCGCTGCCCCCCGCCCGGCATGGAGTACTTCGTGGTGCCCGCCCAGAAGATGCCCTCCCTGCAGCACTTCAGGAAATCCGAGAAGGAGGTCATCGGCGGGCTGTGCAGGTGGGGGCGAGCGTTATTCCGCAGCGCTTTATTCATTTCCACCTTTTTTTTTTTTTTTAATTATTTTATTTTATTATTTTTTTTCCCTCCTCCCCTTTATTTATGCATTTGTGTTTTTTTTTTAAATCTTTCTTTAAAAAAAATATTTTTTCTCAATTCTCGCTTTTTTTTTTTAATTATTG
>NC_034421.1:13150240-13155446 GCF_002078875.1 Numida meleagris | reverse complement strand
CCCCCCCGGGGGGTGGGGGGGAGAACCCGGGTCCGCCCCGCCCGTGTGACTGGGGAGCCCGGGAGCGCCCTGCCTGGGAGCTGGGGACGGCCTGCCCTGTCTGTGAGCACGGCGAGCCCGGAGGAGCCGTGTCCGCGTGCTCGGGGACGCCCGACTCGTGGGCGCCCTGCCCTTCCTGCGGGTCTGGGGACGTGGAGTGCGTCCCAGCTGCGAGCCTGGGAGCTCAGCGTCACCCTGCGCTGCCCGTGAGCTTGGGGAGCCCCGGGGATGCCGTGTCTGTGAGCTCGGGGAGCTGAGGGTCACCCCTACCTGCGAGATCGGGGAACCCGGTCCGTGCTGCCTGGGGGCTCGGGGACACCCTGCCCGGGAGGTCAGCGCCTTGCCTGCAAGCTTTGGGGAGTCCCAGGGAAGCCCTGCCTGTGAGCTGAGGAAGCTCGGGGACACCCTGCTGAGCTCTGCCACCCTGCCCTCGCTGCAGGCGTGGGGAACCCGGGCACACCCCGCCTGCAAGCACAGGGAGCCCAGGAGCAGCCTGCCTGCTGGCTTGGTGTCACCCTGCCTTGCCTGTGAGCTTGGGGAGCCCTGGGGATGCCTGCGAGCTCAGGGACACCCAGGCTGTGAACTTGGTGACCTGGGTGCAGTGACCTCAGGGACACCTTGCCCTGCCTGCGAGCTTGCAGAGCCCTGGGGATACCTGTGAGCTCAGGAGGCTTAGGAATGGCCTGCCTGCGAGCTCAGGGACGCCCCACTTGTGTGCTCAGGGACACGCTGCCTTTCCTGCAGTCTGGGGAGCCCAGGTACATCCTTCCTGTGGGCTCAGTGTCACCCTGCATTGCCTGCAAGCGTGGGGAGCCCCAGGGATGCCATACCTGAGAGCTCAGGGAGCCTGGGGACACCCCGCTGAGAGCTCGGGGTGCTCGGGGATGCCCTCCCTGCTGCAAGCACCCTCCCCACCAGCGCACACAGCCCCATGCATCCCCTGAGCAGGATGGTGCCAGCTGGCCCTGACCCCCTGCAGTTTTGCTTCCCTTGAAGTCCAGGTGAGCACAACGTCCTGCTGGGCTGCACCAGGGTGCCACCACACAGCTGGGGAGGGAGGGATCAGTTCTGCTTGCCCAGCCCTCACCTTGTGTCCAGGCGCACTGAGGTGCAGGGATGGAGCTGCGGACCCTTTGGGCTTCATCTGCCCTGGCTTTATGGTGTGGGCACCTGGGACAGCCACCAGCATGTCCCACCGTGGCTGTGCTGTGCACCGTGGGCAGGTACGGGCGGGCAGTGGCCGGGCACCACGTGGAGTGAGCACCCGCTCCTGGGGCGGCAGCTTCTGAATCGAGGCCTTTCTTTTTCTCCTTTCTGTATTTAGCTGTCACTTTTTAAAGTCTCTTCCCAGGAAGAGCAGCTGGGGAAGGTTACGAGAGGTCCGCCACCGAGGAAGCGGGCTCTTCCTCTTCCTTTTCCATTTCAGAAGCTGCTTCTATGCTGCCTGGCCCTGGCGGGCTGTAAGCTTCCCCGTGTGGGGCTGCAGCTGGGCACTGGCCTTGGCGGCGGCCCCGCAGCCATCCTTGGGCCTTGGTGGGGGTCAGTCTCTCTGGGACCCCTTGGTGGGGTCACCGTGCCGTGCCGCTGGCCTTTGGCACCACTTGGCACCTGGATGCGTCTTAATGCACCGCGTGGGGCCAGCGCTGCCTTGCACCTCTTATCTGCCCCGTGCCGGCCGCCTGCCCCTGGTGTTTTGTCTGCGGTGTTGCGTGGCCCTGGCTGTGCCACGGGGTCGGGCTGCAGCGTGCGTCACCGCGTGCCCGGCTGTCACCCGGCAGCCAGGGCTTGGTACCGTCACATCGCTGTGCTCTGCGTGGGGTCGGGTGAGATGCAGGGCCGCGTGCTGCCCCTTCCCCTCCTGCTGTGGATCCGCTGCGTTCTGCACACCCGCTGCCCGTGGTGCTGGGATTTCAGCTCGCCGTGCTGACTCAGGGCCCCCAAAGGAGCCGAGCAGGGCGCAGACCCGGACCCCCATCCCTGGGGCGTTTCCCGGCCCAGCTGCGGGGCGAGGGCGCGCAGGAAGCAGGCAGGAGCTGCGGCTTTGGGCGGGACGGGGGCTTCTCCGCCGGGAGCTGTCAGCTGGAAGCCATCAGTGGGGCGGAGAGAGCCGCCTTCTCAGGGCCACACACGCCGGTGGCCCCGCGGGGACGCAACCGGCGGTCCCAGCCAGCACGTGGGCACAGCGCGGCACCGCTGTGATGCCGGCTTTGCTGGTGGGGTGTCCGCCAGTCCCCTTCCTCCCAGCATTCCAGAGCTGCCCTGTGGGTGTAGGGTTATTCCCAGCTCGCTTCCATCCAGCCGCTCCCCGTCCTGCCCCGGGATGGGTTTTGTTGCGGAGCGAGGTGGTCCCCGCGGTGCGCGCGTGGGTGCGTCCCCCCCAGCCCTAATGCTTGAGCCCCTCTCGCAGCCTGGCCAACATCCCATTGACTCCGGAGACCCAGCGGGACCAGGAGCGGCGGATACGCAGGGAGATCGCCAACAGCAACGAGAGAAGGCGGATGCAGAGCATCAATGCCGGCTTCCAGTCGCTGAAAACCCTCATCCCGCACACGGACGGGGAGAAGCTCAGCAAGGTAAGAGGGGAGTCGGGGCCACGGCCATGGGAGATGGATGCACTGGAAGAGCTGAGCTGGGAGGAGGGACTGGAGGCTGTGCCGTGTGTGCCGCTCGCAGGGAACTCCTGTGGAGATGCTGGGTGGGAGCGGGGCTGGGTCCTCGCTCGGAGCCGGGGCGTGCTGCCTCACCGTGCCCCTGGCTCTCCGCAGGCGGCCATCCTCCAGCAGACGGCTGAGTACATCTTTTCCCTGGAGCAGGAGAAGACCCGGCTACTACAGCAGAACACCCAGCTCAAGCGGTTCATCCAGGTGGTGCCCCAGGGCGCTGGGAGGGGAAGGGATGGCCACAACTTTGGGTGGGCTCAGAGCATCACTGCTTCTCCTTGGGGTCTGGGTGAGACCCCCCCCATCCTAATAACTGCAGGGTGGAGATGTTTCATGCTCTCCTGGCAGGCCAGGGGACTAGATGGAGGCATTGGCCCCGTATGCTGCCCATGTCCCCAGGAGCCAGTTCTCTTTGCGACCCCCATGTTGGGATGGCCGTGGAGGTTTCCCTCTCCCCAGGAGCTCTGGGCCATGGGGGTGGGACTGGGGATGGCCATGAGAGTGGCACTGCCCACCCCTGGTCTGGATTGAGGGGAGCTCCCGTCTTCTGATACCGCATCCCCTTGGCAGGAGTTCAGCGGTTCCTCCCCAAAGCGGCGACGAGCGGAGGACAAAGACGAGGGCATCGGCTCACCGGACATCTGGGAGGATGAGAAGGCCGAGGACCTGCGGCGAGAAATGATCGAGCTCCGGCAGCAGCTGGACAAGGAGCGCTCGGTCCGCATGATGCTGGAGGAGCAGGTGAGGCCGTGGGGCCGGCACCGCCGTGGCTGTGCATGGGGAGGGCTCGCCCTCTAGCGGGCTGTGCCGTGGGGATGATGGAGCCATAGAGACGGAGGATGGTTGGTAGGGACCTCACAGCCCATCTGGTTCCAACCCCTGCTGTGGGCTGGCTGCCTCCCCCAGCTCAGGCTGCCCAGGGCCCATCCATGGTCTTGGGCACCTCCAGGGGTGGGGCACCCACAGCTCTGGGCAGCAGTGACAGGGCCTCACCGCCTTCCAAGTAAGGATTGTCCCCATGCTCATCCCTGCTCTCTGTCCCCACTTTGCCCACACCATGGCCCCGCAGACAGGGACAGCCCGGCTTGGGGTGCATGCAGGGCACGGGCTGCACTCCCCGCAGCACACCGGGTCCCTCTCTGCGCCAGGTTCGCTCGCTGGAGGCCCACATGTACCCCGAGAAGCTGAAGGTGATTGCTCAGCAGGTGCAGCTCCAGCAGCAGCAGGAGCAGGTGAGGTTGCTGCACCAGGAGAAGCTGGAGCGGGAGCAGCAGATCCGAACCCAGGTGAGCGCGGGTGCACCCCACTGCCCCTCCTGTCCCTGCAGCTTTCCTGTGGGATGTGCAATGCAGTGATGTACGGAGGTTAGGGCAGGTCCGTGATGCTCTTGGCACCTATGGGAGGCTGTGCTGTGTGCACAATGGTGCCCAGCAAAACTCTTGCCTTTATGGAGTAGGGAAGGGGTCGGTGCACGGCCGCCCTGCACGCAGCTCCAGGCTGCGCTCCCTGTGCCTGGGCCAGGAGGCAGATGGGCGTGGTGCCGGCTGCTGCCCGTGCTTCCGTCTGCTCTGCGCTGCTGCCCCAGTTTGGCGCTGTCCCTCGAGCTGGAGGATCCCAGTGTGGGGAGCTGAAAAGGCAGTGACAAAGCCTGGCTTTCTCTGCAGTCTGCCTTCTGCAGGGATGTTCCCCGCAGGATCCCTCCCGGCCGCCTCCCGGGGAAGTGCAGCCTATTTTTAGGTGAACTTTCCTTAGCCTCCTGCTAGGGCGGTTCTTCGCATCCGCTGTTTTAACGAGGAGCTCTGAGGGGTGCGGCGCGTTCCCAGCTGAGCGGGTCGGGCCGATGCGGAGTTAGTGAGCAGCGGCTGCTGGGGTTTGGCTTCAGCCTCTTGAAAGTCCAAAGCTTTAGGGTACGGGGATTTCTTTGAGCTCAGCCTCGTGCTTCTTGCTCTACCAAAGCAAAGTTGACCGCACCTTAACGTGTGTCCATGCAGGGCGTGTGGGCAGCAGCTGAGTTGCTGGTGAAGCTCTGATGCTCTCGGTGCTCTCCCCATCACCCCCTTGCCCGGGTGCAGGGGCTCCACAGCCCTGGGGCTGCCTCTCTCCTGGTTCTCTCCTTGCTCCAAGCCCATTATCTCATGTTTGAGTTGGGCACAGAGAGTGGCACAGCATCCCCAATGGCATGGGGACGGCAGGGTCGCACTGGGGAGTGGGGACCTTGGTGGCTGCTCCCCTGCGGCTCATGGCTCTGAGCGTGGAGTTTGGGGATGGAGCCCTCGCCCCGTGCTGGGTGTCCTGGAGGCTCACGGGGATGTTTGCTTTGTCCCCAGCTCCTGCCAGCACACGGTCCCCCAGCGCCCACCCACCACCCCACTGTGATCGTACCAGCGCCGCCTCCCTCCCATCATGTCACCGTGGTCACCATGGGCCCATCCTCGGTCATCAACACAGTCTCCACGTCCCGGCAAAACCTGGACACCATTGTTCAGGTAGAGAGCGCCGCTTTTGGG
>NC_034421.1:13124698-13149155 GCF_002078875.1 Numida meleagris | reverse complement strand
CAGCCACAGCTGTTTCTCTCTCGGTTTCTTTCTTTTTTTTTTTTTTTTTTTTTTTTTTTTTTTTTTTTTTTTTTTTTTTTTTTTTTTTTATTTTTTTTTTTTTTTTTTTTTTACGATTTTCAGGTCTTTGTGTTCATTGAGAAGCTATTATATTTTGTTAAGAAAGTGGAAAAAAAAAAAAAGAGGCTCGTGCCTTTGTAAAGAAACAAAATAAAGTTTGTACTTTGTTTTTTAGAAGCTCTGCCCCGGCATTACTTCCGTGGGGTCTGGGTTCGGGGGGCGGGTTCAGGATGCGCTGGGCGGTGCCGGTGCCTGGCTCACCTGCTCCGTGCTGGGGGGGCTCGGGCCGGTTCTAATTACGCCTCTCAGCCGGGGGTAGGGGGAGTCAGGATTTCCGTGCCCCAGGGGGTGGGAACCCTGGTCCGCTGCGTCTCCCCAGGGCTTTGAGGACAGCCATCTCCTCCCATGGCTTTTGGGGGGCACCGCTGTGGCTGTGGGTCCCTACGTCTCCCACCCGCGGTGCCTGGGTTAGGGTTAAGGTTAGGGTTAACCTGGCAAGGGATCCCGCATCCCCGCTGTGCCCCCCGCCCGGCACAGCCCCCGGCTCCGCACCGTTATCCCCGTCCCCACCGCCCTCTGCGCTTTCAGCCTTCGCGGGCGGGGGGTCCTCCTCGGATGTCCCCGGGACGCTGCGCAGTGGCTGCGCCCATCCTTGGGGACCCTATTGGCAGTGCCACGGTGCCGGCCCCTCCCCGACGCCGGCACCGCGGCGCTGCCGCCCCGATCCCGGCTGCGGGCCCCCGGCGGCAGCGGCAGCGGCATGTGCGCAGGGCTGAGCCGACAGCCGGCAGCCCGGCCCCCGGCCCGGCGTATAAATAGGGGCGGCGAGCGGCGGAGAGCTCCTGGCAGCCACCATGAAGCGCCTCAACCTGCTGTGCTGCTGCGTGGCCTCGCTCCTGCTCCTCGGCACGGCAGGTACCCGCGGGGCTGGGGTTGCTTATGGGGCTGGGGGTGCCTGTGGGGCTGCAGGTGCCCAGTTGGAGCTACAGGTGCCCGTGGAGCTGTGGGTGTCCATGAGGTTGTACGTGCCTGTTGGAGCTGTTGGTGCTTTTTGGGGCTGTGGGTGCCCAAAGGACTGGAGGTTCCTATGGGGCTTCATGTGCCCACAGAGCTCTTGGTGCTTTATGGGGCTGTGGGTGCCCATAGGGCTGTGGGTACCCAGTGTGCCCAGCCTGGCCCCCAGGGTGGGTGCCCCCAGCAGGACGTGCTGGCACCCCCAAAACATGTAGGGACACAGGGAGCTGAGGCAGCGTGTGGCCAGGAGGGGCTGGCAGGGATGTGGGTTGGGGTCCCTGCTCTGCACCCAATGTGAGCACAGGGGCTGTGCTGCAGCCGGGGTGCTGGGGGCAGCGTCACACACGGGTGCTGGCACAGCTCGGTGCTGCCGGGCTGCAGCCCCTTGCGTGGGGGCTGCTGGGCTCCAGGGTGCCTAGCACGGGACCCCCACCCACCGAGGGTCTGGCAAGCGTTGGGGTGACCTCCAGACCCTGCTGCACTCCCGGCCCCGTGGCGTCCCCTGGGGCACCGCCGTTACCCTTGTTTGCCCTTGAGTTAATTTGGGCCGGTTCGCTGCCTGGCCGGGCTCGGGCGGCCGCGCTGCCGGGGGGCAGCTAAGTATGGAAACAGCCGTGTAAGGGGACACTGCGCTCCTGCGGCCGCCTGGCCCCCGCGCCACCACGGCCCCGCGTGCGGGCACCCGCAGCTGCTGCCTTCTCGCAGCCCGGCACCCCCGGCCCAGTGCAGTTTTAGCCTTTTAAGGGCATCTTTTACCGTTCTGGTGAATAAAAGGGGATTGGGGCGAGGGACGCGTACCGCCGGTGGCTGGGTGACCTCTGTGGATGAGACAAGTGTGATGGAGGGGTCCTCTCTGGGCACGGCTGGTGGCCCTACAAGGTGCTGGGGAAGGGTGACCGCAGGACACGGCGACCAGCCCGGCTGGTGCTGGGTTCACCCTGGTGCTGTGGGGTGCAATGGCAGCTCCATGGGACCGGTGGTCTGCCAGATGGGTTGGGCAGAGCCGGGCTCGTGGACGTGCTCCCTGCTGTCTGCCAACTAACCCCATGACCCCGGCTGCCGCTGCCATCTTGAAGGCTGTCACTACACGCTGGTTTGGAGCTGCTGGGGACCTGTCACCACTCCCAAGGGTGGGAAGGGCCCATGGCCCACGTGGCCGGGCCTGGCAGAGCTCCCCGCCGTGGACCTTGCCCACCTCCAGCTGGGCAAGGAGCTGAGGGAAACCCTGGCACACTTGTGTCCTTCTGCAGCGAGTGCTGAGGGTGTCACGGGGCTGGCACAGAGCCCTGCCTGTGGCAGCGAGCGTGGCCACCACCCCTGGTGCCCCGGGACTCCCCGTCCTGCCTCGGCCCAGGATGTGCCACCTTGGGGCAGGCTGCGTCATCGCGTCCTTGCGGCATCTTGGGGTGATTCCCCATCACCCAGAGTGGAGCCTTGAGGTGGAGCCCACCTCAGAAGTGCTGTCTGGAAATGTCTGCTGGAAAGTGTCATCTCGTGGTGGGTTCCACCAACCTTGAGGTGCCCCACATCTCCCGGGACATAGCACCCTGCCATGTTCCCCCCACCTGGGATATGTCACCTCGGGGTGAGCTCCATCACCACGTCCTCATGGCATCTTGAGGTGATCCCATCACCCAGGACATGTCACTTTGACATGGGCTCTCACTTTGGGGCAGGCCTCAGCTCACAGGATATGACACCTTGAGGTGAGCTCCTTCACCATGTGTCACCACCCCATGGGTGACCCCAGCTCTGCCACCCCAGGCTCCCCCCCACCTCCATCCCATCCAGCTGCCCCCCAAGGGTACTGAGCTTCCCTGGAGCTGTGGGGTCACCGTACCCCAGACAAGGATCAGCACAACCGTGGGCACCACTGCTGTTTGGTGCACAGACATGGGGTGTGGGTTGCCACAGCTCTCAGTCCTTTGTGCCACCTACATCCCTGCCACATCCCCTTGCACAGTGGAGATCCGGATCCCCATGGGTACCCTAACTCTCTCCCACATTATGGGCCGAGCAAAGCAAGGCAGATATTGGGCACGCTGGTGCGATGAGACCCACATTCCCACCAAACTCAACGTTTCTGGGAGCACTCTTGGCATGCTGTGCAGGTGACATCCATCCAGGCAGGATGGATGGACGGGAAACCTCGTGTCCCCACCATGTCCCTGCTCGCAGACCTGCATGCTGCTTGCTGCACTGCGGGGGCTGAAATCCCAACCCAGGCAGTAGGTCTGAGGGTGAGCAAACCGCTCATAGAATCGCCCCATTCTTCGCATGGCAGTGGGTGCTGGCAGCTTGGCAGGGCTCCGCTGGGCTATTTTAAGCTGCAGGGACATTTCCCTTGTAAGTGATAGCCCGAGGAAGCTGGTGAGCTCGTGTGCTGGTGGAGGGGCCAGGGGAGTCTCCGAGTGGGCGCCCCGAGTCAGGCCTGGTGCTAACACCCATAGAAAAGTGCTGGTTTAGGGACCCAGCTGAATTTGGGTCCTTGTCCCACTGCTGGGTCTCAGTACCACCTGAACGATCCCAAAAGTTTAGGGATCATGCGGGACAAAGCATCAGCTGGCACCAAAATCCAAGCTGTTCTTCGCTGTCTGCTCACTTACAGACCCCAGCCTCCCATCTCACTTCTTCCTTCGCCACTTCCCTCATCTTTGTGCCATCTGCGAGCCGGCGGTCACGGGCTCAGGTTCTCCTCCAAGGCTCCGATAGGAACCCTGGGGCCAGCACCCTGTGGGAAGGCAGTCAGAAAACCACCCCGCGGAAACCATTCCCCATTTCCCTCTCTATATTTAGCAAGCCCCAGGCCTGGTTTTAATCGTTGAGGTTTCCTTGCCCTGCTTTCTTAATCAAAATATCATGCAGCTCTACCCCACTATTTATAGAAATCAACAGCCAATTTTCTTTTCCAGCTAAACTTGAAATCTCCACCACAAACCAGGTCAAGTTAGCCTGACAAATCTGTTTCCTATGTCCCTGCTGTGATCTGCGTAGATCAGACATCTCCTCCAGTGTGCAGGAAGCTTCCACACTGTGATTTCTCCTGCAAAACTGCTGGAAAAATGCCCCAGGGCTGTTGGGAGTGCATGGAGTGGGAAACTGAGGCATGGGCAGACTGGGCGGGGACGTCGGGTGACACGGGGTGTCTGCAGTGGGTCTGTGGTGTGGCCGCTGTCTTCTGTGGGAATCCCAGGAGGCGTTGGGTGGCTCCTCTAAGCCCAGCCGCGTTCCTGGCCCATCGCAGGACTTTGTCAGGACCAAGCACAGCCTTTAGGTTCAGTGCAGCCTCACTTCTGCTGAATAAGGAGAGGAGAGGCAGGCTAGGGGCTTCCTTGGGTCCAGTAAAAACTCCCCACAAGAAAATACATGTGTCTTTCTTTCATAGCAGCAAGATGTTCCTCTAAGTCAATGAGCTCCTTTGACCAGAACATCTCTTTGACCAGGCCTCATTAAAATAGCGATGGCAAGAAATACTGCTTTGGCAGTTGGGACCTGGCCTTGGCTTCCTTTCAACCCGTGCAGCTCCTCGCGCCCGTGTCCCCCTGGGTAGTGCCACCGTCACTGCTGTCACTGCTACTGCCACCAGGATGGGCACAGCTCCCAGAATGGATGTGCACCCCAGGGTGTGGGATCCCCCGGAGCCCCACTGGGAACGCAGGGGGAGAGCCAGGCTCATGGGAGATGGTGGCTGTCCCCTCTGTGGCTATTGATGGTGCCCATCTCGGAGCTTTCCCTTGGGTTGGGTTCCCATGCCTTGAGGAGCAGAACAGAAACTAGGCTGCCTTGGTTAATGCTGGCTTTTCAGCTTGGTTAATGTTGGCTTTTCTCCTTCCTCTGTGGTGTAAAACATGAGCAAGGAAGGGAGCCCCAATGCTGAGCACAGGGCAGTGGCAAAAGGCAAAGTCAGGGTTTGTGTGGGGCCCTGCACCCCTAAGGGCACGTGGTTCCCCCGGGGCATTCTGCGCCTCCCAGGGCACCTCTCCCACTGCAGAACTGCTGATCCCCCAAACAGCCACTGTCAGAAATAACTCCCTGCGTGCTGCC
The DNA here is from genome assembly GCF_002078875.1 of Numida meleagris. Classification (NCBI taxonomy): domain Eukaryota; kingdom Metazoa; phylum Chordata; class Aves; order Galliformes; family Numididae; genus Numida; species Numida meleagris. The sequence continues at coordinate 13,144,037 of NC_034421.1, read as the reverse complement.
GGGGCTGAGATTCGGGCAGGGGAAGAAGGCGTGTGAAAAGCCATCCCCGCGGCGCCACGCACCGCCGTCCCCACACTCGGGGCTCCTATTTCTGCTGGAGGGGGAGAATGTCCTTCCCGGGGCCACCTGTGCCCATCTGTCCCTCCTGGCTGTCCCCAGCCCCGATGCCGTTCACAGAGGCAGTTGCTCTCCGTTCATTCTGGCGTTACTGTTCCATACAGCCCTGTGCAAGGAGGGAGGGAGGCATGGCAGTGGGGAAGGGACACGTGCATCATAGCCGTAGCATGGGGGAACCATCCTCATGCTTCCCATATTGGCTGCTGTGGCATCAGCACCGGTGTCCCATATCCCACCACTGGATTTCCATTGTGGTTGTGCCACAATTTGCTGTCACAGCAGGGGACAGGGCGGCTGTGTTCCCAGCCATGCAAGCCAGGGACCAAAGGTCCCGAAAGTGAGCGGATCGAGATCTTCTCTTCCACGCTGCTGGGCACAATGCAGGGTATGAACAAGGGGAGCCTTGATGTCACCGTACAACAGGTTTGCACATCACAGCTGTCCCATTCCATCCTCGGGTGCATGGGGCTGCAGGACGTCACCCTTGGCTGAGGGGCTGGGGATGAGCAAGTGAGTGAGGGTCTGGTGCTGCCCGTGCCCTGCCGAGCTGCTGCTCACCCCACTGTACAGTTGCTGGATGTATTTTTAGCCCACAGAAGACAGGAGAAGGGTGTTAAGCCCATAACCTTCGGCCCATTTAGCCTCCCAGTGCTCACCAGCCGGCCATCTGCAGATCAGCACAATTCGCCTTGTGATGGATTTGGAGACCATGTAGGGGAAACAGGAGGGAGAAGGAGAGGGAGAGGGGCTTTATGTAATTCCATGAAGGTCACGGGAAATAAAGCCCGTGGCAGGGAATATCCCAGTGCAAATGTGTGGCGAACATTTCCCTTCTCCCACAGGAGATGGCTCACAGCCGGGCACGGGGGATGCAGTGGGTCGCTGCTGGGGGACACATCCGTCCTCTGCATCCAAAGGGGACACGTGGAGATCCCTGGTGGGGTCTCCTCTGCTCAGCCTCTCCTCACCTGCCCTGACCCTCCCCAAACACCTGCCCTGGAAGCAGCACTTCCCTCTCAGCCCTTTGGCTCATTGGCTATTTTGGGGCCACGCTGAGAATATCCCTGTCCTCACCTGCCATGGGGACCCTCGGGGTGCAGGTGGGCAGAGCATGCCTCGTGCCAGCTCTCCCCTTTGGGCTGCTTGGAGGGTGGTTTGACACCCATGCCATCGTGCTGCCAAAGCAGTGGATGTCATGGCAAGCAGGGTCCTGTGTGTCCCTGGCACAGCACTAAGGTGTGGGATACTGTGTGCGAGGCTACAGGAGAGGGCTGGCTCCATGCCGTGTGCCATGCCTGAGCCGCTGGCCATGCCCACAGCCCAGGCAGCAGTGGCCTTGCTCCCGGTTGGCATCTGCTTTCCAGCTGGAGTACAAAGGCATTATTTTCCTCTGAAACACTTCCCTGGTATGCAGGCACTCGAGTTTTCAGGGGATTATTGAGACGAGCAGCAACTGTTTGTAACGGAGACAGTATAGCTGTTGATATTTTATTTTTGGCATCCGTTGACTAATGTTAAATTGCAGTCAGAGGCCTATGGAAAATACAGATGCCTGCTCCTGGCCCGCAGAACAAATTCATTGTGTTCCAGCCAGTTGCACGGAGTGGCAAATGTTTTCCTAATGAAGGGACACGCACAATAAATAGCTCCGTGCCCGCCGCGGGGTCAGGCCCCACACTGGGAAGGCAGAGCCCACCATGCCGTGTGGGGCTGGGGAGGACCCTTCCACCTGCCAAGCGCCCCAGGCCTTTCGCTCCCAGCTTTCAGAGCTCCCCATGCAGCTGGGTCCTCTCTCAGGGCCGCTTCGCCGCCCCGCAGAGCTTCTGCAGCACCCACAGGCTGCACAGTCATGGGTGGCTGTGGTGTGTGCGGCCATGGGGCCGCGTCCCCAATCTGGGCAGCGTCAGCGCTTCTGCCCGCAGAGCCCTCTTTGCACCCAGCTTCTTGCTATGGCCAGGACAGCGAGCTGGAGCCGGAGATGCTTTAGAAAGAGTTAAAGTCTTGGTGATGGCCTCAAAGCCTTCTCTTGCCCCCGCTGTCCCCCATGGCCACGGGTGGGCACGGGTGAGACTGACCGAGCTGTTCTCATCGTTTAGATGAAGATGTCGGCCATGCTGCCCAACGCCCCTCATCCGCCGCTCAGCCCCACATGGAGGAGGTGGCCGCCAATGGCAGCCCCAAGGAGGAGGATGATGGCGGAGCCGCCAACGCCTCTGTGCTCAGCACCACTGAGGGAGGTGGCGAGAGGGAGGAAGAGCTGAAGGCAGGCCTGAGTGAGGCCGCAGGGAAGGGCCAGGAGGGGCCTGACAGGGCGTCAACGAAGGACGCCATGTTGAGCGGCCCTGAAGTAGAGGGAGAGGCTGCCCCAGAGCCTGGCACACAATATGGCGGCCAGGAGGAGGAGGGCGACGCCAAGGAAGTGGCCTCAGAGGGAGAGAAAATGGAGCAGCCAAGAGTGTCTGCTCCCAAGGGAGGAGAGGAAGAGGACGAGCAGAGCTCAGAGGAAGATGATGAGCAGGGGGAGTCTGAGGAAGATGAAGACGGGAAGTCTGAGGAAGATGAAGGCAAAGGAGAGTCGGAGGAGGAGGGGGAGTCTGCAGAGGAGGGAGAGTCTGAGGAGGATGGTGCCAGCCCAGAGGGGCTGGAGGACAGAGCTGAAGGGACCGACAAGGAAGAGACTTCAGGGGAAAATGGCCACGGCAAGGCAGCAGCCAGTGGTGAGGGAGAGCAGAGGGATGGCCCTGCCAGCTGCCATCACCCACCCTGCGGGGACGTGGAGCCCGGCTCTGGCAGCAGCAGCCCAGCAGCAGCAGAAGACCCACCAACAGCTGTCAAAATCCCACCAGCAGAAGTGGAGAACCCTCCAGCAGCAGAAGACCCACCGGCAGCAGCGGGAGACCCCCCAGCAGACAAGGCACCACTAGCAGAAATGGAGAACCCAGCCAACCCCAGCGCCCGCCCCGCTGCTGCTGAGCCCTGGCGCAGGCAGATAGGTTGGAGTCTTTTTCTCTCCGTGTGCTGTAACATAGCGAGCAGAGGGCATCGAGAGTGACCTACTATCAAACCTGGCGGAGCTGAGCTTGGCACATTAAACTGCGCCTAATGCATGGCCCTCTCCTAATGCTTGTGCTTCCTGCGCCTGCCCTTAACCGCTGCACGGGTGGGCGGCCGTGCCGTGGGCAGCGATGGCGAGGTGGGAGCCCGCAGACGTCAGCGCTCGTTGCGGTGATACCGAGGTTGGCCGACATTTCCCTCACTGCACTTTAAGCCCATGACTCCTCTTCTCATCTGCAGACACGTATAAGAATCTCTCTTCCCTCCAATCCCTTTCAGCAGCTGCAAAGCTGTTAGAGGACATTTATCAGCCCGCAAGAGTTCACCCGGCTCTCTTGGCACACGGGCAGGACGCTGCCCAGGCTGGTGGGCCCCGTGTCCATCAGCCACTGGCCCTCAGCCCTTGCCATGTAGGGAAGATGCAAAGAGCTAATTCAGACCGCTGAACTGCTGAAGCGTTGCTCTGGCCGTGGGCAGGGCGTGTCCAATCAGCCAAAGGCAGCTAGCTTAGGAAAAGTGATCCCCCCTTCCATGTTTTACTAGAAATGCTTGCGGACTTTGGCCCGTAGGTAAGGCAGCAACCTTTGGACGCAGCTGATTCTTTTTTGCTTCCTTCCGTAACATCCAAGCTCAAAAAGTTTACCCTTGTGCTGAGAGGAAAACCCAGTTTGGTCTTGGTGGCTTTACTTGGCAAGTCAAGAGGTCCTCCTCAGCCCCCCAGCCTGAGGCTCAGCGTGGGGCTTGGCAGTGCCCCATAGCCCAGCCAGCGGGGCACGCGTCCTCATGGCCTCGTTCAACAGCCCCTGCAGGGTCCAGCCAATGGGGCCCTTGGTGCACCGGCTCTGCTAGCACATTTGGGTTGGGGACACTGGGGAATGTACCCAGGGCCACCTCCTGCCACACATTGCCAAGTCAAGGAGGCATGGACAGCTTGCGCCCATGGAGGGCTGCAGCCTGGCAGGACGCAGAGGTGGAGAGGCAGGAGAGAACCTTGCAAACCCTCACATCTCCAGCTTGACGTGTGATTTTTGAGGAGTGGATAGGGAGAGAGGCAGAGCAGAGTGCCCAAGGCCAAGGGGAGCTGCAGCTGTCGGGGAGCAGTGGGGTGGGCAGGGGCCCTGCGGGCAGCAGGTGCCGCAGCTCCCACCCAGCACTCCCCAGCACCCAAGAGCCCCTTCCAGGCACGTCCTTCGCATTCCCCACGGGCTCCAGCCCTCGCCTCTCCCTCACTGCCCCTCCTCGGAGCTGAGCAGTTGCCCACAGCGTTTCCCCCGGCAGCTCCAACCAAATCCCTTAGGAACATTTGGAAAACAGAATCCAAGCGGTGTGCCAAAGCCGGCAGGTGCCGGGCGCGGTGGGTTCGGGATGCGTGTGCTCCCCATCAACCTCTCCCCAGCACAGCTTGTGTGAGCACCCACGTTGTCCCCCGCTGTCAGCTCCCACCATAATGGGTCTCCCTGTCTTTCCCTCCAGAAGAGGTTGAGGATGCCAGTGAGCCCACCAAGCGTGACCGGTCCCACTTGGAGAGCACCCTCAAGCTGAACGAAGACAAACCTGCTGATGACTTCTCAGGTGAGGGGACACAGGCTGGCATCCAAGGGCATGTAAAGGCATACAACTGGGGGCCTGGTAGCTGGTGTATCAGCCCAAGCCAGCCACGCTGCTCCTGCCGCTCAGAGAAGCTTGGGGCAGCTTGTAACAAGGGGTTTTGATTTTTATTCTAATTATGAATTCTGGTTTATTCTTATCAGGCTTGGTTCTGCTGATCCCGTTGGCAGTCAGGACTAGAAAGGGAATGATAAATGTCTGGGAAATGCCTGCCACCAGGCCCCTGGGCACCGTGGTGGAGGGCTTTGGGGATTATGAGTGTTGAGTGCTAAACAGCATTAACAAGGGAGGTTCCTGCATCGGTTGCTGGCAAGTACAAGAGCAGCACAAATACCAGCGGGGTAGGGGCTTCAAGATGCGTGACTTGGATCAGTTTGGGCAAGATTTCTAGTGTGAGATGTGTCCCTTTATTTACAGCTGAGTCATCCTTGAGGTCTGCAGGGAATGTCCAGCTTCTTACCTAGAAGGGGTGCAAAGGGGGTGGACGGGGTTTGCCTGTCACCAACGTGTGTGCTTTTGCTCCTCCAGGAGTACTGCAGCGGCTGAGGAAGATCTACCACGCCTCCATCAAGCCCCTGGAGCAGTCCTACAGATACAATGAGCTGAGGCAGCATGAGATCACAGGTAATGCTGCGGGCACCGGGGTCTCCGGCACCGTCAGGTCATTGGGATGCATTCAGACAACAGCACAGAGAGCAGGTCATGGAAAGGCTCGGGTAGCTTGGCTTCCTCTACAGCTTCCCAAGAAGGCCATGAGCATGCTGGGCTTGGAGGACATGCCCTAGTGAACCAGCACCCAGAGGCGGGCATTCCTGCATCTGCCTTAGCTCATCTGCTGTCAGGACCATCTGTGTAGGCTGAACATTGAACTCTGCCTGCTTTGGGTCCTCCACCTGCTCAACATCAATGCCCTGTACCCATGCCAAGCAGAGATCATGGCCCAGCGAGACAGGCTTGGCAAGGAAGCTTAGGACATCTCAAGGCTGGGGTTGAGCTTCCTGGTGGCTGGAGCTGGCATCCTTCCTGCTCCATATGGGACACGGCCACGTGGGCAGGGTATCCCTCAAGCTCAAGTCTTCATTCATCCTGGGAGTTAGAGTTTCCACCCCTTGGCAACTGCAGACACTTTGGATCAGGTGAGCAGGTCCCTGTGGCCACAGACATTGGCTTGGGCTGAGCCCCACTGGTACACGTGTCCCTCCAGAAGAGGCAAGTGCAGCTCTGGCCCCAGGATGCTCACAGACCTGGAGGCTCTTCTGACCCGTTTGGCGTGAACAGCCACAGGCTGACATTGGCTCTAGTGATCCTGATGCCATGGTCCAGATGACTGGCTCCAGCCCAGTCCGAGGCCTCAGTGCACTGAGGTTAAGTCTCTGCTGAAGCCCCATCCCGAGCTGAGGCCAAGTACCCCTGTGCCTTGGATGCACACTCACATCACCCTCCTGCCAGGGTCCCTCCTAGCCCTGGGGTTCTGCTTCTCACCCTGGGTGCCCTCATGCCCTGGAGCAATGCCCACCCCTCCTGATGCAACAGGAGCACCTTGCACATGGCACTGACCTTCCCTCCACAGCTTTAATGGGTCCCATGTCTGTACGGGTGAACCCATGGGAAACACCCCCTGAGAGCAGAACCCTTGTTTTACAGGGGGCCCCATTTTAGCCCAAATGCCACTTGTAGGTCAGTGTCAGACTTCTGACCTCTTGTAGGCAGGCCAGTACATCCCTCAACCCAGCACAGAGGCAGCAGCAAGTACAGGAGACCCACGGGGCAGCAGGACAGGGTGGGGACAGGGCTGCAGAGTCCTCAGCACCAGCCCAGCTCCCACACCCTGGACACTGGCTACCATCCACTCACAGGGTTTGTGGGGTGGGTGGGTGTACGGCTCATACAACATGAGGCGTGCGCTGCTGCTCCTGCAGCCAGCTCTGTGTCGCTGCCTTTGCGCTGCCTGGGCCTGCCTCGCACTGCTTGCCATGTGGGAGGGCAGCTTGGGGTCACAGCAACCAGCACACGCTGCCAGCTCACCGTGGGGCACCGTGTTTAGGAGACCACTGGAGGTGGTGGGTTCTCAGCCTCTTACACTGTCTTTGCTGCTCACCTCCAGGGGATGCAGCCCTCAGCCCCAGCTCTCAGTGCACGGGTTGCTTCCTTGCTCAGGACATCTCAGTCCAATTTAGAGCCATCCCATGGCCAAGCAGCACCTGTCTGCTCCTTTCTGGGAGGGCACTGACAACTGCCTCCCCAGCCCCTGCTGAGAGCCCCTGGGACCCACCAAGCCTCATGCTTTATAAACCAGTGCCCCTCTCAAACCCAGCTCCCAAGCAGGGCTCATCAGGGGAGCTCTGGTGTTCCTCGCAGCCTCATCTCACACCACTGCCCCATAGCCTGTTCCTCCTCACCATGAGGAACAACCCCCAGTGCATCCTGCAGGCTGGCAGCTGCCCTGATTGGATCTCTGCACAAGTGCCCAGCACAGCCCACCATGCCCTGCTGTACAGGCGTGACCCAGAGCTGGTAACCTAAAGTCACAGCTTCCTGCCATAGGGACACTACACTGCCTACAGCCCCAGCTCAGCCATATGCAGCTGTGAGAGCCCTGGGCCACACTTCCTCTATCAGAGCTGCTTGTCCTACCACCCAACAACCCCAGCAGTTTGCCTGTTACACCCACTGATACAGCTTTTCCCAACCCCTCGTTAGCAGCATAATTAAAACAGCCTGCAGGTTAACAGGAGGGTTGGCTCGGGGAGTCCCTTTGGCTTTGTGAGGTGGGTGAGGATGTCATGTGGTAAGGTGAGCCCTAGCCCTGCCTATGGTCTGAAGGGGTTCTTGGTGTTGGGGGGGGGTGCCTGTGAACCAGCAGATGCCGTGAGCTGCCCCTGCAGGGAATCCCCTGTGGCATAGAGGGGGCACAGAGCTGCAGGCTGAGCTGGCTGGGAAGAGCAGGACAGCTGGGGGAGCAGCGGGGCAGCAGTGTCATGGAATATGCCTGACCTTTGGAAGTGTAAGCCAATATAGAGGGGTGCTGCCACGCTCTCCTTCGCCCCTCCATTACACGGCAGCCCTCCATTTTGTCTGCTTTCCTTTTAGCTCTGCTCCGTGTCGGCCCCAGCCAGGGGCTCCCTGCTGTGGCACTGAGCAAATGTCACCTGTCCCAAGGGAACCGCAGCAGGCACCGTGAGCCTGGCTGAGACGTGCTGGGGTGCCCCTGGTCTGAGCACACTGCAGAGTGTTTGCCCGCCCCGTGCTCCCAGCAGGGACATCCCATCCCGTGCCCAGTGCAGGATGTCTCTGCTCCGCCGTCGCGCTCACGTGCTGGTTCTGCTTGTGTGCTTGGTGATGGCTGGGCTGCTGTGCCGTGCCCACCCCTGGCCGAGGGCGCAGCCTGGCGATGGGCAGCTTGCTGCAGGGTGCACTACGGAGACCCTAACTGCTGTGTGTGTGCAGGGCAGCATGCCTGTGCGGGGAATGGCCTGCAGCTGCCGTCGCCAGGGATGGATGCACCCTCACCGCTGCGTGGTTGGGGCACGTGTCCGGGCTGCTGCTGTCTGGATCGGGCTTGTGCAGCTCTGTTGGCTTGGTGAACGCTGCCAGGGAAGGCAGTAGCTGAGCGGGGCAGGACTGGGCGCAGGGTATCGCCGGTGCAGCACTGCTGCCTGCGCCCAGGGCAGGCTGGGTTTGGAATCTCGTCCTGGTAGCTGCAGGTCTCGTTGCTCACAGACTGTAACTCCTTCTTTCCTGCTGGAAACGTGGCCGTCCGCTGCCTTGTCCCACCCACGAGAAGGCCAGGGCCGCTCTTCAGCTCCCTCTCCGGCCCGGGCCAGACCCAGGCAGCCGCATCCCTTCTTCGACTCACGGTACCTTTTCTCTCTCCCCGTGTCCCCTGCTAACAGCTTACCCCGGACGCACCCTGGGCTCCTCTGCCACAGGTTGGTATCGCTGCCTGTCCCCTGCATGCTGCCAGCGCTGCCTGAGCTCCTCAGCGGCCCCTTCCCCTTCACTCACCCCAGCAGAGCTGTGGCTCAGCCGCTCCCTGTCCCACAGCACCCGGCACAGCGCAGAGCTCAGCACCGCCGTGCTGCCTGCCCGCAGCACTCCCCACCTCCCCTGGGCTTTTAAACCTTCCCCTCGTGGGCTAAGCCTCGGGAAGGCGTCAGCTCCCCGATGCACGACCCAAAGGCTTTCGTGGTGGACCTGCGGGTCCGTCTCACACCCGCGGGAGCAGAGCGGAGAGCCCACCCTGCGGGGCGGTGTCTTCCCACCCTTCGCCCTGCTACGTGCAGAAACTTCCCCGAATGCCTCCCCTTGATCCCCCCCGGCTGCAGTTTAAGCCCATGACCCGGCAGCAGCTGTCCCAGTAACACCGCCCGGCCCCTGCGCGGCGGCCTCAGCCCTCCCGGGAGCTGGAGCTGGCTGCTGGCCCGTGCCGTGCCCAGCTGAGCCGCCCGGCCCCGGCAGGAACGCCCGCAGGAGCGGGGCTGGGAGGGAGGCCAAGAAGCGCTGCCCTTCCCCTGCGTCCCCGCTGCAACGTACTGCGGCAAAAGGACGGGGAAATCCCAACTCGTGCCCGGCCCCGCAGCCCCTGCCCTGCGGTGCTGCCCGAGCAGGCTCCTCCGTACCGACACAGCAGAGCCCTGGTGCAGCCCTGGGGTTGCCGGCTCGCTGTCGTGTCAGCGTGCAGGCAGCGGGGAGCAGTGTAGATAAATACAGCGTGTCAGATAGCTGCGTTATCTGCGCCTCTCGCCGCGCAGGCACACATGCGTACACGCTGCTGCCTGTGTGGGTGTGCACACGCGGGGGGTGAATGCACGACACAGAGGTGAGAATCCACGTGTGACTTTCCCTGCATCCGTGGGGGTGTGTGTGTGTGTGTGCACAGACCCGTGGCTGCTGCAGGTTCACGTGCACTGTCCCTGCCCTGGCGGTGGGGCTGGCAGTGTCTGGGCACAGGGGTGGGGTAGCAGGGGGTGATGCTGGGAGAGCCTGCCCAGGGGCTTGAACCCACCCTGTTTGAGTGGGGCAGGGCACGTGGGGCAATCTGAGTGAGGAGAGGAGGGAGGCTTTGTCCTTGTCCTCTGCTTCGTCTTGGGATGGGTCATCCTTGCCCCATGGGCTGAGCCATCCCTGAGCGCTTCTGCTGGGCTGGAGCATGAGGAGGGGGATCCCAGCCCTAAGGCATCAGGGCTCCCTCCTGAGGGCAGCCTGGCCTTGGAAGCAACGTGGAAAAACTTCCCCAAAAGCCACTGCTGTAGAAAACAGTCCCTCTGTGACAGAGGGAAGCAGTTCTCTGCCCTCCCCTTCAGGGTAGCAGCCCTCCCACCAGGGGCAACAATGCTCCAGGACATGGGTTAAGGGCAAGAACAGACCCTGCAGAGGGAGGGGAGCCCTCCTGGCTCTGTTCACTGGGTGCTTTGTGATTCTCAGCATGCTTTGTACTCCAGAAACCCATCGGTTTAGAGAAGTGGCTGCTGTGTTTTAAGCAGAACCACGGATGAAATGCAGAGGGCTACATGGGTCCCCTAGTTGCACGCAGGGCTCAATCTTGTACTGGTGTGAGGTCTGCAGAAGCCACCAGGATTAGTTGGGATGAGTTGGAATGAGCTGAGATGAACACGTTGTTCAGTGTGAGCTAGGCTGGGCTGGGAGCAAGCAGCCACTTGGTGGCTGGAGAGAGCTGCGTGGCGGAGCCGCTGTCATCATGCGCAGGAGCCGGCAGATGCCCGAGCCCTTTTTCCCCTGGCAGTCCCATCAGGGTGATAGTAAACCCGTACAGGAGGGGCACAGTGCAGGACACAGCAGGGCAGCAGGCCAGACCAGCACCGGCAGGGTGGGAGACACGCTTTGCTCCTTGTTCCCATGCCCAGGGCAGCAGCAAGGAGAGACCCTTCATGGGGTGACATCCTCCAGGCCCAGCAGCTTTCCAAAGCAAGGCAGGAGATAGGCTGGGTGAGCTGCTAGAGACCCACAGAGGGGCTGCCTGCCTTGGCACAGCCGCTTTGCCTCCCTGGCACATGAGGATGGCACCTGGAGGAGCCCCACGGTCCATGCAGTGAAGCTGGAACTCGCTGGCTCCAGCCTGCACGCTGCCACACCTGGCCGGGAACCTGTTACGAAACAGTATGTGGGGACCCGCCTCAAACCTTTGGCACAACATCACAGGGGATAATCACAATAATAATCCGAAACCCAATTAAAGCCAGCAAGCGAACAGAGCAGCAGCGATACAGCGGCACAGAGGAATAATTAATAAGAAAAGCCCAAGGTTTCAACACTTGTTTTTATCCCTCATGGGAACAGAAAGACAGATCCCAAATGTTCCAGGGAGGCAGAAGTGGGCAGGCTGCGTGTTTGCTGGCAGAGGCAGCAGGAGGGGCTGGGTCTGACTGCCCTGGCTTGGGGCTGTGCTCCCACCGCAGGGCTCTGGCTGGTGCAGCCCCACAGCTCATGGAACGAGCAGGGCTCAGGGCCGGCAGGATGCCCTGTCCTGGACAAGGGGTTAAGCTGTGTGGCTGCAGGCTGTGCCCCATGGAGAGACATCCCCAGCCCGTTCCTTTCTCCAGCGATGCTGTGGGGGCTGTTGGATGGGTTGGGTGCCAAGCTGCTATGCGATGCCCTCCACCACCCATGGGAGTGAGAGCTCAGCATCATGTTGGCTTCGGGGCTCCCTTGACATGGAGACGGGTGCTCTGTCTGCTGGCGAGGTTCCGTGCTCCTGCCTGGCTGGTGGCGTGGTCCCTGGGAATGAAGCGGGTACAGGGAAAGCTGCCAGAAATGGGATCTCACCCCTTCTGTTTTCATTTCCAATTCTGTTCTGATTTGGGCTTGCAGCACGCTCCCTGAATACAGCCTGGGGGCTGGCACAGCCTGGGGGCTGCTCTGGTGCAGGCAGAACCATGCCCAGAACCACGGGGGCTTGGTGGGGCTGGGCAGCATGGGCACAGGCTGATGGTGCCAGTCAGCCCCAGCACCCCCTGGAGCAGGGGCGGGTCCTAGGCAGATATCACACGTGGGAACAGGTCCTCATGGGCCCCATGGCAGCCCTCATCTGTGCTCTCTGAGCCTCTCAGCAAGCTTCAGGGTAGAATGGGACTGGTTAAATTCTCCTCCCACCTTTCCCCAAGCACAGAGCAGGGTTGTTGGTTGAGCTTGCCTTCCCTGTGCTGGGCTGGAGCCCTGCACCCTTCAAACACCCCAGCTCCTTTTGCACGAGGCATCTACCTGACCGCAGCATGACCACGTCCCTTGCATGCCCAGTGCTTTGTGGCACCTGCTCTCCAAAACTACCCCTGCCGCCAGCCCTGCGCTCAACCAGCTGAACTCAAACTGAGCCGAGACCATCACTAAAGGACCTTCCAGCCGTTCTGTAGTCTAAGGGACAAAGCTCAGAGCAGGGCAAACAGGGTTTGATCTCACTGCAGTGCCATGGCTCAGTGTGACCAAGCAGCTGCAGCGGTGCTGGGAGAGCAGCCCCGAGGGCAGACAGCTCTCCGAGGCCTTCATCGCCGCGCTGCTCAGATGGGATGCTCATTATGGCAGGGAGTGCACGGCACACAGCGGCCATGGCCATTGTTTCTTCACTTCCTCTTGTTATTTCCCCTCTCTGCAGATGGGGAGATCACTTCCAAGCCGATGGTGCTATTCCTGGGACCGTGGAGCGTTGGCAAATCCTCCATGATAAATTACCTCCTGGGGCTGGACGACACTCCCTACCAGCTCTACACAGGTACCTCGCTCACCGCAGCCCCCCACCCTGTGGGGGGGGCTTCTCCCTGTGCCACATCCCTGTCCTGTAGCACAGGGCTCACCAGCCCCGTGAGTGAGCAGCAGTCATAGCAAGAGTGCCTCGCCTCTTCTCCCCATCCTTCCTCACCAGGAACAAATGCACTCAACCTCCCAGGAGAAAATCCCAGTTGTCTCTGCTCCCACCCACGTCATCTTGTACCCTGGGAGCTGAGTGGAAGGTGCTTCTCCAGGGCACCTCTCTCAGCCAAGCCACCTCCAGAAGGACCGGTCCCCACCGAAAACAGCCTTGCTGTCACATTCCCCAGAGCTTTGGCAAGAATGTTATGGCCCTGACTCCCACATTCCCCCAGCATCTCTTGCCAAGCAAGGAATGCTTCCAAAATCCCCACCTGTCCTGGGCCAGTCCCTGCGAAGTCCAGTGCCTGGCGTGGATTTCACATCTCTGCTGCTCCTCTTGTGCTGTACAGGGGCAGAACCCACCACCTCTGAATTCACCGTCATCATGCACGGCCCCAAGCTGAAGACCATCGAGGGCATTGTGATGGCTGCTGACAGTGCACGCTCCTTCTCGCCCCTGGAGAAGTTTGGGCAGAACTTCTTGGAGAAGCTGATTGGAATAGAGGTGCCCCACAAACTCCTGGAGCGAGTCACCTTTGTGGACACACCAGGCATCATTGAAAACCGCAAGCAGCAAGAACGAGGTAGGGGTGTTCTGCCTTCACCTAAAGGGCTGCAGGAAGGGTGCTGTTATGATGTAGGATAGCCAAGATAACTGAGACACACTGAGGAAGAGCCCTGGGCTACAGCAGGGGTCTTTTCCTGCATTGTGGGGATCGACAGAAGTCGGTCTGCCCACAGCTCCATCCTTGGCCTTGGGCACCTCCAGGGATGGGGCACCCACACGTCTCTGGGCAGCCTGTGCTGGAGCCTCACCGCCCTCTGAGTAAAGAATTTCTGCAAATATCTGACCCAAATTTCACCTCTTTTAGTTTAAAGCCATACTACCCAGTCCTGTCACTATCGGACTATAAAAAAAGTTGGTCTAGATCATTTATATAAGCTCACTTGACGTACTGGAAATCCACTACGAGGTCTCCCTGGAGAGAAAGGCCTGCAGGTGAGGCTGAGGGAGGCATGCAGTCGCAGGCTCAGACACAGGGACGAGCTTGCATGCCAAGAAACTCTGAAGTGTTTTAGCACATAAGAAAGAGTTTCTGTGCTGCATGAGAAGTCTTCTCTGAAGAGAGGGTGTGAGACTGCAGGCACATAGTCTGTCTATCTGGTCTGAAGGGACTCCCCCTGTGCTGGCCATTTCTGCTGGATTTCTCTTTCCTCTCCCCAAGGTTACCCGTTCAACGACGTGTGCCAGTGGTTCATCGACAGAGCTGATCTCATCTTCGTTGTCTTTGACCCTACGAAGCTGGACGTGGGCCTGGAGCTGGAGATGCTGTTCCGCCAGCTGAAGGGCCGCGAGTCTCAGATCCGAATCATCTTGAACAAAGCCGACAGCCTGGCTACCCAGGAGCTCATGAGAGTCTACGGGGCCTTGTTCTGGAGCCTGGCTCCTCTCATCAACGTCACGGAGCCGCCCAGGGTGTACGTCAGCTCCTTCTGGCCCCACGAGTACCACCCGGATACCCACAAAGACCTGTTCCTCAAAGAAGAGATATCGCTCCTGGAAGATCTCAACCAGGTGATTGAGAACAGGATGGAAAATAAGATTGCCTTCATACGCCAGCACGCCATCCGGGTGCGCATCCACGCCCTGTTGGTCGATCGCTACCTGCAGACCTACAAGGACAAAATGACCTTCTTTAGCGATGGAGAACTGGTGTTCAGAGACATTGTGGAAGATCCTGACAAGTTCTTTATTTTTAAGTCCATTCTGGCAAAGACCAATGTCAGCAAATTTGACCTCCCCAACCGCGAGGCTTACAAGGACTTCTTCGGCATCAACCCCATCACCAGTTTTAAGCTGCTGTCTCAGCAGTGTTCCTACATGGGAGGGTGCTACTTGGAGAAGATCGAGAAGGCCATCACTCGCGAGCTTCCCGATCTCCTGGGAAGCATCGGCCTGGGGAAGAAGCCCAACGTTCTCTCCTGCGACGTCACTGGTTGTGGCGAAACCCCAAAGAATCGCTACAAGAAACCGTAAGGTGTTCTGTAACATAAGCAGCCTCGTGTTCCTACTGGTGAATGAGCTTATGTCTTATCTGTCCAAGAAGCCATGGTTTGTTAACCCTTTGAGTGCCACACTGGCAAAGGCTACTGTACGATGAGGACCTTGAGTCATTGACATCAATGGCAGGGGAAGATGGGTGGGCATAAGAAAGAGAATAAAAACTGTGAATTCCTGACATTTTATCTTTGTTCTTTTGCGTAGAAGGCAATGTTTAGGCTGTAAGTATGAGAAATGTGTGGTGAGATAGAACTGTAGATGCTTCTTCACTGGTGCCAAGGTGGGCGAACAGGAGTTTCAACCTGTGCAGACGTGAAGCTGGCAGGGAGCAAGAATGAGGGCACGGCGTGAGAGCACAGGGGACAGCGGTGACACAGAAACCTGGGGCATCAGCAGGAGCCCTGGGGCACAGCACAAACATCCTGAAAATCCCTGCAAATATTGATCCTGGTTTTCCTTCCAAGACTTTTAGGTTGCCTGGTGGAGTTCTCCTTTCACGTAACAGCCGAGCTTAACTTGATTCTGCAGCCTTCACCTGGATGTGAGCTGTAAGAAGGGATTCGGTCCGTCCTGCTGCGTGTTTGCAGGGGCATTCGTGGCTCCAGATGGATTGTCGTGATGAGATTTGCAAGTCCATGTCGGAGCAAGAAGTGGTCTGGAAAGGAGCTGCTGGAACCAGGCGAGTTGTGCTGGAGGAATGAGGACAGCACCCAAATCACAGCGACCTGCAAGGGCTGTGAGCAAGCTCTTCCCTCCCCAGGCCAGCACAGAGACGAGGCACTAGTGCCCGCTCCTGCCATTAACCTCAAAATCCACACTGGCAAGCAAAGCCTGAGCATCAGCAGGGCTCAGAGGGTTAATAGTTAGGCAGTTTGACCTTTTTCAGTCCATGTTGAGTGTTTTCTCCGAGTCCCCCACGTTTTTGTGCTCTGTGGAGGGAAGCAGGAATGGAGGATCACCAGCCGCGTCCTTTTCCCCTCTGCTGACGTGTTCTCCCCAGGACAGTCCAGGCAGGTTTCTGCAGCTTGTTCTCCAGACTTCACCCACATTAGCCGTGATTTTCTTGGCTCATCTCTGCACATCGGCACTCAGTCCCGGCAGCCACGGGGCAGTGAGCATTGCTTTGAGCAGGTGACGTTCCCCTGGGAGCTGACCTTGAAACCCAGCAGCGAAGGCTGGGAGATTGTGGCTGGTGCTGAGCCCAGTGCAAGCCACCAAGAGGCAGACCTGGATGGAGGCTGGTGCCTTTGAGCACACCAGCAACCTGCCGAAGGACCACCGCTAACACTGCTCTCCAGGAAAGCTCTGGTGCTGAAGGACTCACCCTGGGTAGGAACAAGAAGACGTGAAGGTGCCGGGTGAGGCAAGAAAAAGGCAAAGGGAACGAATGAGGGAAAGAGAATGACGGACATGGAAGGCTCTGGTGTGATGAGAAGGGTGTGAAGGGCAGCACCCATTGTCTCCCCTTGGCCCATGGGATGTTGGTGCAGAGGGAAGGTCCATGGGGCTCCACGTCCCTGGGCACGGGGGCTGGGTGCTGCCAAGAGGTCCCTTGAGCCGAGCTGGGTTTGTGGGACACCACCCAGGGACTTCCCATGCTCCCTGGCTCTGCGTGGTGGTAGGACTGGAGCTGGACTGGTTACCATGAGACATCTCCACATCCAGGCGTGGGAAGGGGCATGTCTGATGGGAGGGGACTGGAGGTAACGAGTGAAGGCAAGGAGAGGAGTCGGAGAACGCAGCCAGGATAGCCCGGAGAGAAGTGATGCACTCATGAGTCAGTGCTGCGAGGTCTCCAACCTGCCCAGAGCTGCTGCCTCCCTTCACTCTGTTCCTTTTTCCTTCTGTTACATGATCCCATTGCTCATCGTCGTCCCTCTCTGTCTCACCCACTCTTTCTCGCCTCTCAATCTCCTTGGCCAGGTGAATTTGCATGGTTTTCTTAGGAGCTAATGGAGTAGAAACACTGACAGAAATGTGCTGATATTGTTGCTGTTCCTGCCTGTGCGTTGTTGTCACGGTAAGCAACGCGCATAGAAGCAAACTTTCTATTTGCAAGTGCTGCATTGTGCCATCTCTTTCTCTGCTGTCTTTGTCCCTCCAGAGCTGGTGGGTTCTATCTGGGGTGCCCCATAAGGAGCCCAACCTCTCCCTATGGCCATGGGCCCAAAGGCAGCATTACTCTGCTCTCAGGATGCTCCCATCCTTCTTCCAGCTCCTTTCCTTTTCTCCTTCCCTTTTGCTCCAGCTTTTCTTCAGCACTCATTGCCTTCTCTCCCATTTACGCCCCTCCCTCCCTCTCTCCTTCTCACCATCCACGCACCCTGTGCACCCCCTGGTGCGAGGGTCCCAGATGGGGCTCCTCTGTGATGGCCAGTGCCTCTCCCCAGTAGGGCACTTTGGGGTTCCCTCCCCCACACAATGCCCCACGCAGCACCCCACGTGAGAGCGATGGCAGCAGTGGCCCAGTGCCAGAGACAGCCTTGGCCCTGTGCTGATGGGGCAGGTGACACTGAGCTGGTCCCAGCTGTGGGACCGATCAGCCCAGCCCCTCTCAGCTGCATTAGGGGAGCACTGGGAGCTGGGGAAGGGGAGCGGGGAGACCTTGGTGTTTTGCTTGAAAACCCCAAGCCCTTATGTCCCCAGCACCGGGGCTGCAGGCATCCATCCTGAGAGGATGCTGGACAGGCACTGTGGGAGTGGCACAGTTGGGGCACAGGGCCTGTGTAGATGCCCATGATCATGCGCATTTGGATGAAACTGTCAGTTTGAACATCAGCCTGTCTAATAAATCCTGGTCTTTTCCAAACTCACTCCCCATGGATGCCTGCTTAGTTTTTCTCACTGCTGTTGTGTGAGGAAGGGTTCGGCAGGGGAAGGGGACAGCAGGGGCTATGCTTCCTCCCCATGGGCTAGGAGGAGCGTATTCTGACCCACAGAGGGTCCCCCAAGTATGGGGTCCCCCCACTGTCCCCATCACAAAGCCCAGGGACACGTGTGAGCAGCCAACACCTTGCATGGCCATGGCTTCTGCCTCTGGAGCACTGCATTGGTGCCCAACCTGCCTGGGGACCTGCTGCTGGCTCTGTCTGCGTGTCCTTCCAGCGATCTGTCTAGCTCGCTGATCAGAACGGGTTGCTGCAGGAAAGCTGGAGGAGGAGGAGGAACGTCTCGCTCAGCCGTGGCTTCCTTTGGAAAGTCTGGAAAAACTGTGGCATCTTGACGTGCATGAAGGTCTGACTAGCGAAAGCACATTTTCTTTCCAAAGCTGCTTCAGAGATGTGAATCATGAGAAATTAATGCTCTTGGCAGAACGGAAACCGATTCCCCCGAGACGCGGTGCTGGCAGCAGCTCTGGCGCATCCCTTGGATGGAAAACACGAGCGTTGCTCCCAGAGCCTCGCTGAGCTGCAGCCCGGGGCTCAGGAGCTGCCTACCCCCAGCGCTGGCACTGCCAGCACTCAGCACAAGGGGATGGTCCCTGCTGCCTTGTTGGCCCCATGTAACGCCCCGAGGTCTCCATCCCCTGCCCTGCTCTATGTGGAGGTGATGGGCTGCTCCCCGCTGTGGGAAGCTGACGCTTCTCCCTGCATTAGGCTCAGAATCCTGAATAAGGTCCCCCCAGATTTTTGTATTTCACCTATTAAAGGGTACCACCTGTAACCTCACCACCCCTGGCGGCACCGCTGCATTTTAGGGTTGAAAGTATCACAGAATCATAGAACAGCTTATGCTGGAAGGGACCTTAAAGGCCATCCACTTCCAACCCAGCCCGGTGGCTTTTTGCAATGAAGTTGACGAGGTTTCTGTTTTCATGTTGCAGAGGCAAGGAGCGGTGTCTGTAACTCAATCGATTTTTCTCACGGGGAGCACGAGGCCAACGCTTCTCCCTGCAGTGGGGGGAGCCCAGCAGCTCTCCAGGTGTGACTTCCCACGGGAGGGTGCCTGCCTTTCCTCCTCCAGCCATGTACAGGGTGCTGGCAGCGCAGCATCTTCCATCAGAGCAGGACCAAGGGCACTCTGCAGGGAGCCAGGGAGCAACGCAACGGGCTGCTCCTTTTGCAGCACGTTCATTAGTGGCCGTTTAATTACAGAACGCAATGATCAGCCCTTCTGAAATACTAATACGCATACGCACGGTGTGCCACGAGCAATTAGGGCTGCTAATATTACCGGGAGCGGTGGCGGGAGGAACAGGAAAAACACAGCAACCCTGCAGCAGCCACGAGATCCATGGTGCCAGCAGCCAGGCCGATGGCCAAGCAGTCCCTACAGCTGGCCCAGGACCATGGGTGCTGCCCAATGCTTCTTGGTGCCGTGGTTAATGGTTGCTGTTCCTAAATGATGTGTTTCACAGCAGGACAGAGGATTTCCAGGCAGAAGCCCATCTCCTGCCCTATCTGTCATTAAAAAATCATTGCAATTATGTTGTTGTGGGAGGAAGGAAGAGTAAATTGTGAGCTCTTCAGCTTTCCATGCACATCTGCATCCGAGGGTTTCCGCTTTGGTGCTTGCTCTGCTGCTGTGTTCCCCCCTTCCCACGCCCCACACGCTGCTCTTCTCCCAGTTCCAGCCCACAGCGCCCAGTGTGGGGCTGAGCCCTGCAGAGAGGTGAGGGAAGGAAGGGGGAGGGAGAGG
>NC_034421.1:13117063-13124637 GCF_002078875.1 Numida meleagris | reverse complement strand
AAGGAAAGGAAAGGAAAGGAAAGGAAAGGAAAGGAAAGGAAAGGAAAGGAAAGGAAAGGAAAGGAAAGGAAAGGAAAGGAAAGGAAAGGAAAGGAAAGGGGAAAAGAAAAGGGAAAGGGTAAAGAAAGGGAAAGGGTAAAGAAAGGGAAAAGAAAGGAAAAGGAAGTGGGAAAGGGAAAGGAAAGAAAAGAAGGGGCAGGTGGTGAGCTCTGCTCCTTGGGGATGTTGCAGAGTAGAGCTGGGCCCACAGGGATTGCAGTGCTGCCCAAGAAGGGTTTTCTTGTGTTTTCTTTTTTTTTTCCCATTGCTTGCAAACATCGTCTTGTTGTATACAAACACAAAATGCCAAAATATGAGTCAGCCTCATGGCACTTTGGCTTGCAGACAGAACCAAGCCGATAAATGTTAGAGGCGCAGTTTGCAGAGGTGATTTATGGGCGTTGCGGAGGCTCTCCGCAGATCACCTCCCAGCAGGTAGAACGTGCTCCTGTGCTCCAGGAGACGCTTTCAATGCATTGCTTCCATCAGGGAGGGGAACCCCTTGTTCCCCACCAGTGGCCAGGTGTCCTTTCCCAGCCCCCAGCCCTGACGTCCTTTGGATGTGGACACTCAGTGTCTTCCTATAGAGTCAGGACACACGAAGGTCCCCGTTTTCACAGCTGCCAAATAAATTCGGTGGCACAATGCCCTGACGTGGCACAGCAAAAGATCCTACTCACATGAGAGCAGATTTAAGATGGGCTTGGGGATCTGAGTTCCTGGATTTCCCAGCTTTTGGTTGTGGGTATTTTTCTCAGCATGAAGAATCTCCACGAGCTGACGGCGGGGACCTTGACACGCTGTCATTTTTGGTGACAAATGCTACGGCCAGAACGCCACTCTGTAAACATTTACGCATGTACTCAGCTTTACACGTGTAAATAATCCCATTCAGGTCAGCAAAGCTAACCACACATATAAAGTTAAGCATGTGTGAAAGTGTCTGAAGGACCGAGGCCAACGATTGCAAAACAGCTGAAACTGGAACCCTCCATTTTCATCAGTTCTAACTTTCTCGAAAAACTTCCACTGTGGGCTTGAAATTCCCTGTGTCTCGTCGAGCCAAAGGTGATTTTTTCTCCCCAGGAAGCTCCAAACCCTTCCAGCTGTTTTCAAGCTGCCGGGCTTCTAAATTGCATTTCTCAGTGAGGGCATTCTGCCCTTCTAACTCAGATAGCTCGGAGTCTATTGTGCGAACAAAGCTGCTTCAAGGCAGTTCTTCCTTGCTGCACATTAAAACCTCAGTCCGGTGGATCCAGCAGCTTTTGCTAATAAACGGATGAACTCTCCCGCTTGTTCAGAAGACTCCTGGACCTTTTCCTTACCCTGCAGAAGCTCTGCGTGGAGGAGACAGGGCGGGATGGAACGTGGTTCAGGGTCTGAAGTCAGGTGCATTTCTTGCTCGCATGGTCCAGGTGCGGCCGTCACCTCCCGCTTCTCCTTGCAGTCATTTCAACCATTGGGAAGGGCACGGGAAGCTCATCCTCTGCAAACAAGAGGTCTCCGAAATGAAACAAGGAACCCATTCTGCGTTGTGCCTTTGGGGCGTCGTGAAATGGGATTTAATACATTTGTGTTACATGAGCAGCCGGGAAAGAGGAACAGAATATTTCCGCTGCTCTTCCACAGAGCCAAAACTGAGGCTGGAACTGGAAGCAGGAGGGCAAAAGAGGAGAAATCAGCAGGCAGGAAAAAGCCACTGAGCACAACAAACCTGAGCACGGCAGGGGATGGGCAGCACGGGGCCCCAGGGATGCACGAGCCCTCGGCCATCAACCCAGCTGTCCTAACCCACCCAGCGCAGTCCGGGCCTTGCTTGTGGGTGCAAAGCCTCCAGGGAGTCCCCAGAGCTGCAGGTTGGAGGAACCCCTCCGTGTCCCCAGAGCCTGTGGTGGTGATGGGTTTTCTGACTGCACTGTTCAGAGCTCGGTTTGTGCCATCGAGCACGGGGGTTATTTGATATTGCTTATCACACGTCAGTACTCCCATTAACCAACCCCGTCTGCAAAGTGATTAGGGCCCCATTCCTAGATTCCAATTGCATTGAGCTGGTCATTGCTGGACTGTGTAATTTCTCGCTCCACCATCTTTCACTTTTCAGTATAACACGTTCAGAACCTATTGCTCTCCAACTCACACATCCAAGGATCTCCACCACCACCAAAGCTCTGTGCATTCATGTTTTCAGCATCATTTTCATCCCACCTTGCTCTATGGACGCAGAGACACCTGTCCCTGCTCCGCTTTCAGATGCAATGAAATGGAGCTTTGAGCAAACACAGACGCAGAGGATCTAACAGATCCTCCCGAGTTTCCAGACGGTAGAAACGTGCTCTTTCCAAGCTCACGGAACGCCTGCACACAGAAATCATCACGGAAATAAGCGTTCCTCGGTGCCTTCCACTCCGGGCTGGCAGAGCACACAGCACTGCCACGTAGTCCTGTCTGCCCCAGGGGAGCAGGGGACATCATTGTGTGTCACCTGTGTGCCCAGAAAGCCACAGCCACCCCATGGAATCCTGCGCAGAGCCGAGCAGGTGCCTCTCTCCTATCTTTTCTGGGCAAAATAAATATAGGAAATTGCTACAGATCTCTCTCTCTCTCTCTTTTTTTTTTTTTTTTCCTTTTCCTCCTGGTTCTGGCACCCACGCCACAGGAGAACAGATTTGCAGTTAAAATACACTGCGACATTCAGAGAGTGGAAGGAGAAAGTGACTGTACGAGGAGATGGGAACGCCGTGTCGCTCCCATTCCAGCACACAGCTCGGGGACTGCAGTGCCCGCCACCGCTCCCCCAGCAGCACATCGTGATTCCCTCGTCCTCAGAAACCTGCGTTCCCAAAGGGGCTCGGTGCACGCGCAGCAAATGTCTCGTTGAGATTTAAGCTGTGTAATTCCCTGCGGCACTCAGGCCCGGAGCCGGGATTTTCGGTGGATTTGCAGCAGGTCTTTCTTCAGAACCCGTGCAGTGTGCACAAGAGGATTGCATAAGGCCGTAATTGTGCTTGCACATTCTCTTCCCCGCCTCTTTTCAGCTGAATAATGCAAAGTATCGAACACAAGACGTGTTGCAAGTTGCAGCCGCGCTGCTGCAGAAGCCGGAAAATGACAGAATTGAGTTACACATTGCACTGCAGAAATGACAATTTTTTTTCCTCAAATCTCACATAAATATCATTTTTTTCCATGGTAATGCAGGAAAATCCTGCCCCAAGTGCCACACTCAGAGGAAACCTGCTTGTGGGGTATCCGAATGGCTTGGACACATCCCCTGAGGTCCTTCCCATGCAGCAGAGCTCCCTTATCCATACGGATCTTCCCACAGAAACCGTTGGGTGAAGACAGGCTGTCCAAATTCGTGAGCTGCGATAACGGCAAGGTGCTGTTTGGGGTTTCTCTGTAGTGCTGGCTCACAGCCCCTGTTTTGCAATACCACCTGAGCTGCGCACAGGATGTTCATGGCTGGAGAGGAGCAGGGAGCAGTGCAGCACAGAGCGCAGCGTGCAGGCAGCCAGCCTTTCCTCGGAGGAGGCTGCAGTGGGATTTGCAGGGAAAGGGGAATGCACCTGAGACAAAGGGCTTTGCTGCCTTAGCCCGTGACGGCGGAATATCTCACTTGCTCAGGGCCTGGATGGGGTTGCCATGTGCCAGGTGGAGTCTCCTGCTCTGTGCAGAAGGCAAAGCCAGCTCAGCAGCCGTGCAGATGCACGCGGGCAGGAAGACCCAGAGAGGCTGTGCTGCAGGGTGCAGGCAGGGAAAACCCGGGGTGAGCAGGGCTCTGTGGGGGTCACGGGGCTCTTGTGGCGTGCTGGAAATGGCTGAAGGTGCATCTGCGAGGTAAGACGTGATCTGAGCCTCTTGAGAAAGGAAAATGGGTAAATTAACATTGGGATTATATATCTCCTTATTGGCCTGACTCGGAGTCACAGAAACTCCTCCCCAGTGCGGCACGTACGGACTGGTTGTACGTGGCTTCTCACTGCCTGCCACCTACTCACGGAAGTCCTGCTGATGACTTTACAGCTACGTTCCCACCCCATAAATGCAAGTGTTGGTCATGTTCACTGCTTTTAGCTGTTTTATGATCGGGGCCTAGCAGCGAGAAGCTCCGCTCTGCTCAGGGCATCTCAGATAGACGTCTCCACGGCTGAGCTCCGATCGGCTTCTCAGCTCCCACCCCATCCTCCTGCCACCACTCCTCAATGTCCTGGGGCTCTGCTCCAGCCTGGGTGTCCCCTGTCCCCAGCTCTGACCATCCAGAGCAGCTGCAGCCGTGCTGGGGGTCGGTGCTGGTTGGCCTCCCCGCCTGCAGCTTGTCCTCCTGCTGCTTGCTCCTCGGTGCTTCCACCCCACACAGCTCCATTCATACCGATCTGAGCTTCCCCACTGCAAGTAAGAAAACAGTTTTGCTTTGTTTTGTTTTTAAGGATGTCATTCAAGTTCCTCCAGCGAGGAGCTGGAGTTATAAAAAACCACGTTGGATGTGGCTGTGTTTGCAGACAACAGTGGTGCTTCCTGTGCTCGGAAACAGAGCGAGTTTCTATTTCGGGCTTTGCTGACTCAAGGGTGAGGTGCCCGAGCTGATTCAGCAGCTTGGCAAGTCAGGGGAACTTCTCGTTATGAATGGAACGAGCAATAAACTTGAAGTTTGCCTTCGTCTTACAGAAAGGCGGCTTCAGGGGAAGCCACGTCCTGGTGGCAGACACGGCACCAAGTGAGCAGGGTCTGCAGTGTGTTCAGCACAGCGCAGCAAAGCGTCTCATCTGGGAGATGGAGCTGCGTCGGTAACGTGGGTAATCTGAGCCCCTTCTGAAGAAGGAGGAGAATGCAGAGCAGTCACAAAGAACCTGGCCACCTCGAGGAAGTGGGAAGAATGCACCACTTACTCAGCTTCCTTTGCTCTGCATGGAAAAGATGCCAAAGGTGAGCCCTGAGCTCTTGCACGGCAAAGTGAAATAAGCATCACGGTGAATCTGAATTTTAGAGGAGAAACAATCCTCCAAAATACTGGCTACTGTTCAGCTGTTCATCTGTAAGCAGAAGTCAGAAATGTCTGTTTTTCCCCATAACACAGAAGTTGTCAGGGTCCTGAAGAATGTCAGCAGCGATGCTGAGCAGGAGTTTGTTAGCTGAACACTGCTCTCTGTGAGGGTGGGACAGCAGGGAAGGAGAATCTCTTCCTCTCCCCTGAGCCTTGCTGTCTCTGCGTGGACTGAGCAGGTTCTGCCCTATTTTCCTTCAATATTTGTGCTGTTTCCAGAACCAGATGGGATGAACGCTCTCCATCCGCGGCGCCCATGCTGCCTTTCTTCCAGGCTGTAAGCTTCCCCGTGCCAGCATACAATAAAACCACAAACTCCTAAAGAGCACTCCTCCTTCCCCAGCCACACCACGGCAGGCATTAATACCGTTGTTGTTCTGGCGGCGCTTCCCATCCGTGTTCTGCGCCTCGTGGAGGCGGCTTGTGAAGCCTAAAAAAGCATCGTGTGGGCTGCCACATTGCACAGCCCCCCCGAGCAGCTCCGCACAGCTCCACCAGATCAGCAGCAAAGTACAATATTATGAACCTCAAACAAAAGCTCATCAGGAGAGCTGACAAAGCCGCGCCTCTGAGAAGGGAAGTAAATCGAATTCCATAGACTAAATATACGGATTTAATGGCACGGATTTAAAAGAAATTTACTCAGACCCTGAGCTTCCTCGGGTAGAGAAGGACACTGAGCAATCCTGAAGCCTCCCAGAGGGGTGGGAGCAGCCAGGTGTCTCCTTGGTCCCACTTCATCCCATCTCACTGTCCTCCAAGCCAGGACGGGAGAGCTGGGAAAGAGGAGATGACTTCATTAGCAGAGATCAAAAGCAGGCTCTGAGCAGCAAGTAACCAAACCTGGGATCATGTGGGTCACTCCGGCTAGAACTTGTGATGTACACAGCATCTTTGATGTGATTCTGTTTGTTCTCAGCACATACAAAGTCCTACTTTATGGAGCACAGGGGGAACAAGGGACATTTCTGTTGCTTCTGAGTCTCTTCTTCATGTGTACAGCATAAACAAGCTCGAGCCGCCCCTGCCTTTGGGTGCAGTGCACAGTGCAAGCAGGCACCTCCCAGAGAAGGGTAACGGGGCTGTGAGGGGTTGTGAGCACCAGTCTGATGGGGGAATGGGATTGCTCAGTCTGGAGGAGACTCAGGGGAGACCTTATCACTCTCTGCACCTCCTGAAAGGAGGTTGTGGTGAGGTGGGGGTCCGCCTCTGCTCCCAGGTAACTGAGATAGGATGAGAGGTTGCCAGTTGCGCCAGGGGAGGTTCAGGTTGTGTGTTAGGAAACGTTCAGTCTCAGGAAGAGCAGTGATGCAGGGGCACTGCTGCCAGGGAGCGGTGGGGTCACCGTGCATGGAGGCGTGCAGGAACCGTGGGGATGTGGCACTGAGGACATGGTCAGTGGGCACGGTGAGGTGGGCTGGGGTTGGAGCTGGGGGTCTGAGAGATCTTCTCCAACCTGAGTGACTCTACAATTCTACACTTTGGACGCTGAATTAAAGCCCATGCTTCAGTAATAGATGCCATTGTGGGAGGCTTCAGCTTTTCCTACACTCTGAAAACCAGTGCTTTACTTAACAAAGGAACAGAGCGAAGTCATGACTTGGTTCGTGCCAGAGGGAAAACTCACGTCTTTACCTGGAAGAAAGCTCACCCCGCATTCGTCTCAATGACACCCTGAGGCGCCCAGCAACAATAAGGGCTCACATGAATTCCTATTTATTTCCCCTCTCCCTCCCCACACACTTCAGCCCTCTGCAGCCACCACCCTTTTTGAGAACACAGCTGACATGGAGCAGCAGCTTGGTACGACTCTCGTAAGCAGTAACAATAAGGCCACGCTCCCATAAAGCAAAAAATTGTGCTTGAATTTCAGTGCCTCCTCCACCTCAAGCCCATCTCCGCAACAACTTAAATATCGCAGGGCTCTATAAGGGCATTCAGAAGCACAGGAGGAGAGCTCTGTGCTTTGGAGATAGAGAACTCTGCCACTGAGGCAAGGAACTTTCCACCCTTCTTTCAGCAGATCCCCGCAGTATCTTGGTATCCTTGGAAGTGCTGCTCTTATTTGATCCTTCAGATTAAACGCACACATCCTTCACGATGTCACTGGAAGCACGTCGAATCCACAGAAGCTCCCAGGGGAGCCCTGGGCCCCGGTGACACCGCCCCACTCGGGTCAGCCGGGACGGGACAGCGGTGCCACAGCCGGAACAAAACAACGACCGCTGTCGCTTGGGCTCCTCGATTATGGATCGCCTCGGCATCCGAGTGCGTCAGGAGACGGGAACGCGTTCCAGAAGAGCACAGCACATTCTGCACCATCACTCGGATCTTTCTTAAGGACGAGCGCAGGCTGCAGCCCCAGCGCCGCGCGCTCCCGAGGGAGCGGGGCACGGCCGTGCGGGACGGGGCGGAGGGCAGCGCCTGGGAGGAAGAGATAGCGCGGCGCGGGGCACGGCTCGGCACCGATAGCGGCGAGCGGGACAGCGGGCGG